>NW_017308300.1:181450-201447 GCF_000935625.1 Nanorana parkeri | reverse complement strand
CGAACATGCTGAGCATGTTCGGCCGACCCGAAGCCACCCGATATAAGGCTGAAATCAGCCGTACCAGTGTGAAGTGAATAGCCGAACAGCGTTCGGCTCACTTCGCTTTAGGTCGGTCATTTACTCGGCTGCCTACGGCAGCTTATTGAATAGACCCCTATGTATAATATTTGGTACTCAATATCTATACAATTAATTATATTAGAAGGGAGGAAGTGGAGGGAAAAAGGGAGGTGTATGGGATTTCAATCTCCTCTATTTGGGGGAATCCATTCATATTAGACTCCAGTGTAGTGTAAAAGATATAAAAGTGTGGAGTCAAAGTTGTTAGGGTAGGTGTAATTGACCCAAAGTTTACAGATTGTAAGGAATTTGTCATATTTATCCAAAAGGATAGAAGTAAGCATTTTATTGAGAAATATGTAATTAAGCCTAGTTGGCATCTTAAAATTGTGTGTGTTAAAAGAGAAGTTTCTTTTAGAATTTCAATCATTTCCTGAAATAAGAGAGCTTCACAAAAATCTGTGTTTATTTGAAAGTGAAGGAACTTATTGATTGTATTGATATACTTTAATCCATAGCAGTTGGGTGATGGTACAGTTCCCTGATGTCCCTGAGATCGATGACAGTTGCTCTGTATGTAAGCCCCACCCTTTGTCTTGTTGTCAGTTTTCCTGTGTAATGGCAACAGCTAACAGCCACATGTAATCAGGAGACATGTACTCTGCATAGTACGCTAGGAAAGGCATCATTTTTTGACCGCATAATACTGTAACCATCCATCTGCTGTTATCCTGTTGTCTTCACGTTCAGAATAAAGCAACCTTTGTGGACGAACACGGTATTGGTGAGTTCAGCTATCTGACAAGGAGTGATTGTATCTGCTTATACAGGCCAGGCTTAGAGGTCTCAACAAGGGATAAATCGCTATCACAACAATCGGAGTCAGAATATATGGCGGAGCTTGCTCATGGCGGCGATCCGCAGCAGCTTTCACTAGCTCCTGCAATACGGGCCAGGCATCTGCTATATCTGCCTATCTACTTCATTCTTGCTGAGTGATATGGGTCCCACATCTAAGAAAAAACCTCAGGGCTCCAAGCAAACACCCGCTCGACAAGCTAAGTCGGACATGAAAACCTTTTTTCAGAGTGCACAGGACTCAACCGGCCGCCGGCCTAGCAGCATGGCATCTCCACGTGGAGCCCCTGCCTCTCCAGCACACTCAGAGTTGTGCCCAGATTACTCTCCCACCTCTTCTCACCACATTGCCGCCTCATCAGACGAAGACCAAGAAGAAGGGGAATTCAGAAGAGCCCTTACTCACCTGCAGACGAAAAGGGACATAGAATCGCTCTTTTCCCGCTTCGAGGCCCTCCACAAGCGAGATATGGCAGATCTCCGAGAGGCGATCAATGGCTTCCACCGCCGTGTGGATGCTGTTGACGACACTCTCATTGAGCATCGAACCGCTGTGGAGGAATTACAATCTATCACGACACAACATCACCAACAGCTCCAAAACATGTGGTTCCATATGGATGATCAAGAAGACAGGAGCCGGCGGAACAATGTGCGGATCCGCGGCATTCCGGAGGCCACCGTCACTGCTGAGCTGGAACACACGGTATGGGGAATACTCAACTCGTTTATGAATCGACCGGCCACAGAGGCTTTGGAGATCGATAGAGTACATCGCGTCCATGGCTACCTCAATCCCTCCATGGTACAGCCGCGCGATGTACTTTGCAGAATACACTTTTTTCGGCTGAAAGAAGAACTTATGTCCAAAGTTCGGGAGAGAGGTACACTTGATTTCGATGGGGCAGAGATCTCCATTTTCCCCGATCTTTCCCAACGTACGCTCGCAAGACGGAGGGCTCTGCGTCCGCTGACCAGACTAATGAGGGACTGCAATATCCCTTATCGCTGGGGATTCCCCTTCCAACTGATAGCCAGGAAAAATGGCAAATCAGCAATATTACGCTGCCCTGCTGACCTAGATGGCTTCCGGAAGGCACTTGGGATCGCCTCGGTGGAGCTGGAACCATGGCCGGATCCTCCTGCACCCGTGTTCTCCTCTCTCCCGGGTCGTGAGCAATGGAAGTAGGCTCTCCCTCAGAGGAAGCGCCGCAAAGACCTCGCTACACCACCGTAATCGTTCTACTGCATGCTTTGCTGGCTGGAGACCACCTGATACTACCCTATGGCTGTCTACTTAGGATCCTCTTGTCGATTAATGAAGTTCCTCTCCTAACAAGTTATTACACCACGATTTGGCAGTGCTCCAGTCAGTTACACCGGTATAGAGACACATGGAAGCACGTCAGTAACTGATGCACCCTTGTCTGCAGTATATTCGGACCCTTCCCGTTACATGGCATGTTTCATCTACTATCAAACAACTACCGAAAGCTTTAGAAGAGATCCAGTCTGCCAAATCCACCCAGATACACTTGGACTGCCCCAGGGTTCATTCCCCTCTGACTCGTAACGTATCACCACAAATGTAATCTTGCTCTACTCTTTCTCTCCTACTGCTCTTCTTTCATCTTTCTTTTCTCTCTGCCTGTCATCTCTAATTTGGCTTTCACAATAATTAATTCTCATTATCTCCACTTTCGTAGATTATTGAATGTATGCACTCTATTGGTAATCACCCTTGTGATCCCTCCATGTGACACCTATGCTCTAACTGTTACCTGACTGTCTGGTTCTACTGCCAATATGCTCCTATGTTATTGCATTGCATTTTAGTTATTGTTATAACGCTGCCATTACATCACTACATTTTTACGTTTTTATTTACGTTTTCAAATATGGATTTTAACGCTAACATTGTCTAAATAAGAACTTTCTTCTCCCCCCATACCGCATGATCTCCTACTTAAGCTTAGTAGTTGCTCTAATACTCCTGCAGGATTGGACTTTCTACCATATATATGTCACTCTTATACCTCATATTATTTGTTTGCAGATCGTCATGTGAAATAACTGTCTAATCCCTGCTTAAGATAGCCATGCTGATTTCACTGCATGGTCCTGGGACTTGCCTTATTTTGCTGGACTGTGAGTTGTGGCAGCAGAGGATTGCTGCAGATACGACCCTAACTGTTTTCTAGGACGCCTGCTGCCTCCTCTGCTCTCTGCGTTTTATTATCTAACATGTCTCCATCGATATGCAATATATTTTCTAATGTTGTGATATAGGTCTACTACCTAGCCTCTCTGGGTTCTGTTTTTTCATATGTTTTTATAGATAGGCGTTACAATATGTACCGTTGTTATTGTTCTGATGCCTGGCCCGGCTGCAGATATGGCTACCTGAGCCTCTCCTACCCCACATAGGCCTCTCGCCTAAGAGCGTACCCCGGTACTCACCTCTTAGCGCGTGTTTCTGGGGATTTGTTCCCCACTTAGAGATCTCCCTTTCCTTCCCTTCCTTATCTCCCTTCCTCACTGTTTCTTCCGCTTCTGTTACTCCAATCATCACTACTGCTTTCCCCTCCCCCTCTCCTTCTTCTTTTTCTCTCTCTCTCTCATTCTTTTCTTTTTCTGACTCTCCTCCTTCTCTTACTTGGTTCCATTGTTGAGAATGTCCTCGCTGAACTTTGTATCTCTTAATGTACAGGGACTGAATGAACCGAGAAAACGGTCTCAGCTCTTATACCACATGCACAAGCGCAGGGCCCATATCCTTTTTCTACAAGAAACTCACTTCAGAGGGTCTCAAGCCCCTTCGTTATCCTCTCGCTACTACCAAGAAGTCTATCTAAGCAACAACCCGATCAGCAAATCTAAAGGTGTTGCCATATGCATACATTCCTCTGTCCCCTTCACCACCTCCGGAGTGGAGACTGATGGGGAGGGCAGATATGTTTTTGTTAAAGGTACCTTATCTTCCAAGATGGTGACACTGGCAAATATCTACTTACCCAACCAGAACCAGATCTCGACTTTACTTGATATCCTTGTCAAACTAGAGGATTTTTCTGATGGTCTACTGATAATTGGGGGTGACTTTAATTTCACAATGGACCCCTCGATAGATTCTTCCACTGGGAAGTCTCACACCCCCTTTTCTCATCTTAATAAACTCAAAAAGTCACTACATAACCTTCAACTAATTGACATCTGGCGTATCCTTCACACCTCCTCCAGAGATTATACTTTTTATTCCCATCCACATCGCACACACACCAGGATCGATTTCTTTCTGACCTCTCACCACCTTCTTACTTGGTCCCCCACGGCTACTATCGACACCCAAATTTGGTCGGATCACTACCCTATTTCATTTTCTCTTAATGTTCCGAACTCTCCGAAGCGAACCCCGACGTGGCGGCTTAACGAATATTTACTTCAAAATCCCACCACAGTGACAGCTGTTCATCGCACGATTTCAGATTTCCTTCTCGTCCATTCTCAAGACACCACCTATCTCCCAATATGATGGGAAACTCTAAAATGCCTGATACGAGGGACCTTGATCTCATATGGTTCTCGTTTAAAAAGAGAGAGGATGGCTGCCATCTCCTCCCTACTCCAGGACATACACACACTGGAGACTCGCCACAAATCTACTAATGACCCCACTCTTTACCAAACTTTGACTCAAAAACGTTCACAACTACGCCTACTCCTCGATCAATCTGCTCTGAAACATAGGGACTCCATCAAAAGGGCCTTTTACGAACACGGGGATAAATGCGGAAGTATGTTAGCTCGCTCCATTAGATCTAGACGTAGTCGTACATACATACCGAAAATCATGTCTTCATCCTCACACGCGGTGCATGACCCGGAACTCATTGCCAAAAATTTCCACACATACTACTCGGAGCTATATAATCTTAGCAAAAAGACTCCCTTCACTCCACCTCCCCCATCACATTTGGATATTATTCAATATATCCGATCTACCCCCCTCCCTACCCTACCGGAGGAAGCAAAAAACAAACTTAGCCATCCCTTTACCCAAGAGGAAATTCTGAAAATAATACAATTCCTTCCCACCGGTAAAAGTCCTGGTCCGGATGGGTACACAGGCACCTTTTACAAACATTTTAGGGACTCGCTGACACCTATTCTAGAGCAGACCTTCAATTCCATCTCAGACACTTGTAAATTCCCCACCCAAACACAGGAAGCCCATATCACAATTTTACTCAAAGACGGCAAAGATCCCACTACATGCTCGAGTTACAGGCCGATATCACTCATCAACATTGACCTGAAATTCTTTGCAAAACTCATCGCTAATAGGCTGGTGCGGTTTATCCCAACTATTTTTCACCGTGACCAAGTAGGATTCATCCCCTTGCGAGAAGCAAGAGACAATACCATGAAAACCCTGACCTTGCTTCACTACGCCAGATCTAATAAAATACCCTTATGCCTTCTCTCGGTTGACGCCGAGAAAGCTTTTGACCGCCTCAATTGGGACTTTCTTCTACTCACCCTAGAACAAATTGGCCTTCCGTCTCCCCTTATCGCACACATAAAAGCCCTTTACCACCTACCCACGGCAAGGGTACGTGTCAATGGTCTCCTCTCAGACCCCATCCCTATTAGGAACGGTACGCGTCAGGGCTGCCCCCTCTCCCCGTACCTATATGTCCTCGCAATGGAGCATTTGGCAGAGGCCATTAGATTGAACCCCTCCATTCAAGGTATACCCGTAGCCAATGTTGAGCATAAACTAAGCCTTTATGCCGATGATATTCTTTTATATGTTAAGAACCCCAGAATTGGATTCCCTTCACTACTAGAGGAATTCCGCAAGTTCGGCCACGTTAGCCACTTCAAAGTAAATTTGCATAAAACAGAGGCCCTTAACATCTCCCTTCCGTCCTCGGAATCCTCTCAACTACAAACTCAATTCCCATTTCCCTGGCAACATATCAAAATACTTGGGGATCCTTATACCCACCAACTTGGAAGACCTCTATAACCTTAATGATTTGCCTCTCTTACAAAAAACCATTACCAAACTCCGTTACTGGAACACCCTCAAACATACGTGGCTAGGCCGCATGTCTCTGTTCAAAATGGACATTCTCCCCCGCTTCCTTTACCTGTTTCAATCGGTACCCATTTCACTCCCGGCCCCATTTTTCAAACAATTTCTACTGGGTACCTACATCCCATGTACATTTTTCCTTTTTTTTACACACTCATATAAACAGCCACCTGACAATTCCCTCCACCAATGGAACTACTAAACTTATCGCTCCATTTCCTCCCTGACTCCTCTCTTAGTCTCTCTACCCATCTCTTCTCTCTCTCCCCCTCTTCCTCCCCCATTCCCCTCCATTCACGCCCCTCCTACCCAAGGGGATTATTGGACCCATCATTACTTACAGGTAAAAAGCCATCTGCATATGGGCGGACTTGGGAACACAGTTTCCAAGGCTGACCCACTTATCTACCATATGCCTGTACACTGTATCTTTGTACTTGATTGGTCTTAATCACCCACTTGTTTGATACTTATGTATTGTAAAAAATTTTGAATAAAAACTTATTAAGTAAAAAAAAAAAAGAATATATGTTGTCCTAGATTGTTCACTTCTCCTGCCTTCTCCAAACTCTTCACCTTTTTGTGAATAGCCCTGTAAAAATGTTTTGGCTTCAGCTCTGCTTCAAGTATCAGGGATACATCACTGTATATAAGTTTCCTAAGACTTGTATGTTAAAGGAGCTATGGGGTATCATAGTCAAGGACTTGACCCATTCCTTCTATGTAAGGAAGGATTCCAGGGGGGTGATTTACTAACCTAAACACACGCACGCACCAGGTGCGTGTGATTTTCACACAGCAAAACGTATTTATCAACCAAAAAGTCTGTAAAAGCATATTTCCACTAATGCCATATATGCAAAAATCATGCACATGATGCATATATAATGCTGCTTCACAGTTTAGACAAAAATGGTTAGCTCATGCATTTACATTCCTGCATTCATCAACGCAAGCAACACAACATAGAGCTAATTTACACAACATCACCTTGCAATTCATGCTTGGCTTTGCACAACACACCTGCTGGGTGTGTACACACTACAAAGGTGTTTAGATTCCACCCATAGATCATGCTGGGAGGGAACACACTACAGAGGTGTATACATGTTCGTGGTGTATTTATAAGGTTAGTAAATCAACCCCCAGATCTCTCTCCCACACTATTACATAACTAGGTTTATGTTTGTTTATGAGAAAAAGAGGGAAGAATGAAAAAAGAAAAGTAAGCCTTTGGCTCAAGGATCTTCTTTACATTTCAAAATTGGATAATGTCAAGAGGGAAGATTTATTTTGCATGAGGGATTCTATGAAATGTCAAAATTGAAGACACATAGACAGTTCCCTATCAATAATTTTTTTACAAACTTTTAGATATTGAGAGGTTATAACTCCATATGTGTTTAAAAATGGGTAAACTGTATGCAAGCCATGTATAACCCACCAACAGAATGTTGATGGGTTTACTGTTCTAGGTGGGAATTGAGGGCATGAAATTAACCCATCAAATGGAAGTATGGTGAAATTAAATTAGCTGACTATCAGACAGAATCCCAAACTTTTAGTAAGTGTCTTAGCTGCTGAGAAAGTCGTTGGGGTCTCAGAGAGGTCGGAATTCACATAAGAGATGAGTTGAATGCTGAATGACAGTCTGGTATGTGTAAACAATTCATCTTCACAGATCCATCGTTATTAAAGAACCAAATAGACTTAAGAATCTTATTTTGAATAACACAAAGTTTTATTTTGAGTAAGTTTGAGTAAGAAGGTCATCTTGATTGCAATAATCCTGCCAAACCAAGATATATTTAGGGATTGCCAATTCTGAAGTTGAGAGTCTAGTTTCTTGAAAATACCCAGATACTTGACTTTATACAATATGTTAAAAGAATAAACAAGATGGATGCCTAAGTAGGGGAGCTGGAGACCCATACACAATTGAAACTGGATTAAGGAGGGTCTGTGTTTCCTGTGGTATAAAAAAATTGAGGCAAATAGGTTGTTAACTTTGCAAGTAATTTTTATATTGCAAGGGAATTTTCCTTAGCTTATTGGTAAATAAAAAACAATATTTTGCTTGCATATGATTGGATGATGGAAGTCACCTCATCCAATCACTTCATGCACTGAGCTATGGTAATATTCCAATGCAAAGTGACAGCCCCTCTGCCTTTAGTAAATTAACACGATTGAGTGCCTGGGAATTGGTTTAAATGATGAGAAGTGCTTAAATTTGGGTATATTTTTGAAGGGAGGAGAATAGACAGGGAATTATAGGGTGATGTCAGGAGTGTATCATCTGCAAAAAGCATTAATTTGTGATTAATTCACTCTATTTTATGTCTTTTAATGGCAGTGTTTTGATATATATATTGAGCCAGGGGCTATATAGCTAATATTAAGAGAATGTCCACAATGTTTCAAACTAGCCATGGGGAATCATATATAGCACAGTTCTAGTGGAAAATGGTTTTTAGAAGCCCCAGTATTGGAGGACAAATACAAAGCTTTTTTTGACAAGAAACAAAAATATGTAGTGGAGAAATTGTAAAAAGGCTATAGTAGTTATTTGAAAAGCTCTACAGATATTATCCAATCCCTTCTTTTTTGGAACAAAATCAGTCCAGACTCTAAGAAGGTAATTCACTATGGAGCCGAAGGGTACAGCCATAGTTTTGGCTAATCCTTCGGCTATCTTCGGCCGCCTCTGCCGTTCAGTTCAGTTGAACTGAAGAGCAGCTGTACAAGCTATTCACAATGCCCGTACAGCAGCTAAGCGGCTCATCCTAGCTGAAGGCATATGTTTTGGCTCGACTGAGCCGAAGTGACAGCCGAAGCCGACGGATCTAAATGCAAATGACAGCTTTGCAGAGCCAGCCGTGCTCTCACAGCTCACTCCGCCCAGTTGCAATGATAGATCAGCATCCCCAAATGACCTGGGGACGCTGATCTTATCATTAAACAATAACAATTGGGCAGAGCCCAGTTGTTATTCATTGGCCGGGACCTGCTAAAAGACTCTGACAGGTGTTTAAATTTTCCTACATTTAAAAAAATGTTTCACCTTTTTTATTTTAACTATTCTCATTGATTTACTATTCTGCTTGGTACCAAGGAGGTACCGAGCAGAATAGCCGTGCCAAATGTCGCTCGGCGGCATTCAGCTATTGACTCACTGCCGTTCGGCCCCTATGAGAATAGGGCAGAACGGCAGCGAATAAGCTGCTGGAGCTTCGGCTCAGCTGATCCAGATGTTGAACTCCTTTTGACTTCGGCTCGGCTGATTTTAGCCAATGTACAGCTGTAATCAGCCGTACAAGCCAGAAGTGAATAGCCGAACAGTGTTAAGCTCACTTCACTTCGGCTGGGTTATTCTGCCTATGGCAGCTGTGTGAATAATCCCCTATATATAAGAGTGCCTAGGTGAAAATATATTCTTGTCACTAGAATCTTAGTGAAGGGAGATCCAAAGGCACCAGCATCACATTAGATATTTAGAACAAGCATTGTGAAATAAATAAAAAAGTTTTATTATTATGCTCCAAAATATTTTGTTACTTTTAAAAACACTGCATATCCCTGCCTCTTTTGAATAGCAGCTTCTGCTTTTTTGTGCTTCTTGTTCATCTCAATCCAGGTAATCTCCTACAATGCCTTGAACCACATGCAACTGGGCTCCAGGCTGAAGGCTGGCAATGTAGACAGATGGGCAGGGCCATTAAAAAGGAGGTGTGAAGCTATGTAGTGAAGTAGTGAAAAAACACAGTAAAGCAGTTTCTGACTATAACGATTTTGCATGTGTGACTATCGGAGATATTCCGAAGACAGAATGAAATGTGGACAAAGGACTTTTTTTTAAATATCAATAATGCACTGCACTAATCATAAAAAACTAAAAATAAGTTTACACAACCAAGTGGCATCACACAATTATAATCCTCTTATTGTGATTCACCGTGCACTGTCCTTCATAAATATTTTTAATTAAGTTTAAATCCACATCTGTATGCAATGTGCAAAGTTCCTATTGCGTTCACACTTGCTACCGTATAAGCCGTGAAAAAAATCCACAACAGCGTGAAAATAAATCTGTGCTCTTCTATGAAATTTGTTTCCGATCCACAGCGTACACTGTACACCATCCCAGGAAGGAGTCTTACGATGAAACGCATTGGCTAGGCGTGTACATGATGATGTCATGGAGCTAACACATCTCTATCGCAGAAGGTCTGTTTTATTTTTACAACAGCAGCTTTTACAGTTGCTATATTTACACTGAAACTTTTGGCTATCATTTCAACAGACAAAAATTGCTGGCAAGTACAAGGGGAAATGCGGCAGCAGGGGAAAGGGACAGGGTATACTACACATGTCCATATTCCTCAATTAAGTTTTTTTTGGCTGCGTGTAGCATGCTCAGTGTCCACAACTGGTTAGTAAACCAGGGCAATGTTCACTAAGCAAAGTGAATGTTCATTTATAGTATCTTAGTGAATAAGGCAAAACATCAATAATGAAATTACTTACTAACCAAAAAACATTTTGTAATGTCCTTTGAATATGATAAGATATGCAAAGTTAGCATATATTCAATGTTTTTTTCTATGCTTATAGAACATTCACTGTATAAATTGCAGGTTTACGTTTTTTACCTAAATAGCCTCTACCTGTTTAATTAATCAACACCCATGTACTGCACAATTTTAAACTGATAGTCCTTGCCTTTACTTAGCTTAGTTTTTAAGTAAAATGTAATTTTTACATTTTACTAATTATTACACCATAATTTGCCCATTTTATCTCCATTACTATTTATGTCAAACCATGCAAATATTTCCCTTCCTGAACATTAAAGGCTTATTAAAATTAAGCCTAGTCTTAGCATTAGTTAATCAAAAGGTGAGTAGTAATATCAAAGTAAAATCAAATGTGACTGCCACATTTAACAGAATTAAGTTTTAGAGAAATACATTTTACCCAATATTATTATCATATTATCACTGCAGAATCTGTATTTTCACTTTCTCAGTCTGTCAAGCCTGAAGATTAATTAAATTGGTGGAACAAATGCTGAATCCAATGTGTGACTTTGACAAAATTGAAAGCCATTATAATGTAAAACATGAATCAAATCCCAGCCAGCACAAACGAGGATCGACATTACCATTCTTATTGGAAAAACAGTCATAGACCATTTACCGTCTGTGCTGACCACAATAGCAAACCAAGCAAGATGATGAGGGAATTAGATAACAAAGTCGCTGTTCTTAAAACATTATAGTTCACCTGGGGATATTTGAAATTGCAAAAATAATTATACCCTTAATGACCATATTTCATGAGTGCCTATTATTTTACTATTTACTCATTAAATTATATATAATTTTTAATGGTATGTTTGGAAGAGGAACCTAGCACTTGGTCAAGTACCTACAGATTACCTGAAAAATTGAACAGGTGTTGAGTGAGATAAGCTCGAGCAACTGGGCCACAAGCCAGGTCTTTATAGTTTTTCACTGTGGCCTCATTAATGGTATCTGTTTATTATACTTCTCTTTATTGTCTCAATTAACTGTCAAAACAATTGTCTTAATTCCACATTTTCCTTCATACAGAGTCTTTCTATAGGAGTCATATTCATTTAAATTTGGAAACATATATGCAGATTCTGCAGTCAATGAATAGATCTAATAACTGTTAAAGAACGTAGAGAAAAAAACAGGAGTCTTATGTGCAACATGGCCCTGCCAGAAAAAATTGTATTAGCAAACTATAATGCCATAAGTGGTGCTTAGGAAAATGACTGGTATACTTATGAGGTGATGTTTTTCTGTCTGTAGAAGGCCTAATTGTGGCTGAGCAGTTCTCTAAAAAAAGTAACTTTGTTCTTGAATTCCTCCTGAAAAGTAGCAGTGTACTTCCTAAATAGGGATATGCTTCAAGTTCAGGTTGAACATGAGTTTGATTCAAGCTCAGCCTGTTCACAGCCTGCAGAATGGGTGAACAAACTGGCTTTATTTGGCCAGTCCACCTACTTACCCAAACCTCTGGCTACTGTATGATATACAAATGTTCAAAATAAGCAGAAGATCAGAAGAAAAAAAAGAGCAAAAGAAGAACATTGAGAGCCATGATTATTTGGATTATACTGATGTTCCTACACTGAGTTTAGGTTGGATTACAGTATTTGATGGTGTGGAAAGTAGAGCTCCAGAAGGAACCAGAAGTGAGAGGCCCTACTCTTCACACCTCTGGCTAAACTAAGTGTTATCACTACTGTCTTTAAAAACAGATTCCTGGCATCAGTTTAAAATTCCAAACAAGCCAGTGGGAATCCTGGGCGACATAATTGGCCAAATTCCAACAATGCCAGGGAACTGTCATTTGCATTGGGAATTGTGGTATGGCAGCATAATCATGGCAGAAGGTAATCAGGATGGTGGGTTTACAGCGTCAGGTATCATTCATTATTATTAATGTGGATCTACATTGCTGGATTTAAATTATTCACAAAGGAGCCGAAGGATCCAGCCATAGCTTCAGCTGATCCTTCAGCTCTCTACGGCTGCCTCTGCCCTTCGGTTCAGCTGAACCAAAGGGATGCTGTACGGGCTATTCACAATAACCCGTACAGCAGCTGTAGGTGGCTGACCAGCTCAGCCGTGCCGAAGGCATATGCTTTGGCTCAACTGAGCCGAAAGTACAGCCAAAGCAGGTAGAAGGGCCTGCCAAAGGGCTGGCCATTTGCACAGCAAATGAGAGCTGGGCTGAGCCAGTTGTGATCTCACGTCTCGCTCTGCCCAGTTGTAATGAAAGATCAGCATTACCCAAATGACCTGGGGATGCTGATCTGTCATTAAACAATAACAACTGGGTGGAGCTGGCCGTGATGTCATAGGCGGCTCCGCCCAGTTGTTATTCATTGGCCGGGACCTGCTAGAAGACTCTAGAAGGTGTCGGCCAATAGGAAACAGTTGGGCAGAGCTAGCTGTCACCACTAACTCTGCCCAATTGTTTTTTTTCTTTTCTTTAAAATAACTTTCTTTTTTAAAGTTTACTATTTGTTTAAATTTTTGAAATATTTTTTCAACTATTTTTTTTGCATTCATTTAACTGTTTTGCTATTCAGCTCGGTACCTCGGAGGTACCGAGCAGAATAGCCATGCCGAATGCCGCTCAGCGGCATTCGGCTATTCACTCACTGCCGTTTGGCTCCTATGAGAATAAGGGTGAACGGCAGTGAGTGACCTGACAGAGTTTCGGCTCAGCTAGTCCAGATGTTCCATTGTTCTGGAAATTCTCTCTCACTGAATATGTATCTATGAATAATGCTATAGAATGACCAATATATTGATACTATAGCGAGGGAGCAAATATTACAATAACACTGCTGCAAACAAAAAAATTACCTCACCATTGCCACCTCAAAACAACTTTAATGCATTATGTGCATGCCCAGCAGTTGTGCATTCATGTTCTGATGTTCATCATGAGACCAGATGATATGCATATTCTGACACTAGTTGGTTGCAATGTATTTATGCATCACCTACATTGTTATTACTATTATTAATATAATTTACCGTTATTAGCATATGTCCTAGGGGTTTTAATTTTAAAACTTATAAAATAATAATATGACATGTTTATAAAAAGGCTTGTGAATTAGAAAATACCTTGTTTAAAAGGTGATGAAAATTAGAAATAATGAGTTTGATGTGGCTGTCAAATTTTCTGATTCAGTGTAGCTATCTAGTGTTAGTATGAAATATTAATGAAATATTCCAAGAGCTACATTCATGTCTAGTAATAGAAATAAATTATTCAAGACCTTATTTGAATGTAGCTTTTTATTCTCATAATACCACTAGTATCACATGAAAAAATGCTGATATGCAGTTACAACATGTGATTTAAAAGCTTTCTAACTACAAAGGGAATTTTTGGGTTTAATAATGATGCTGAAACAAGAGCACATTACACAATTGTGCAGTTTTTACAGCCTTTCAAGGCAAGAGTCATTACAGCATTTCTGCTGACTCAGAAGATTCAGAAAACTAGATATGTTATAAACAAAACACTGTTGTTTTATTAAAAATATGACTTCTACTTCTCAGGCCCTGCATATTACATTCAAATACAGAAATGCCCAATATTTTTTTCATTTTGATATGTAGACTGTAAACATGACTGATAACATATATTTGCTCACGCAGTATATTTGCTTTTATACATAAAAAGTAATAGAATATATGTTTAATGATGTATTCGATGTGTGTGTGAAAATAGTGTGAAAAAAGTGGGTAATAGAATAGGTTAACTAACATTTAGAAGTTTGTGTTAGCATATTAGCTCAGTATGTCAGTATGATAAGAAGAGACACATGTTCAGAATACTTAAAATAGTACTGTAGAGGTAAAAGTGCACAGTATATTGATATACAGAGATATAGGAATATGCCTGTTTAAAAATTAACCCTTGCAATGGGGCTACCTTCACACTGCAAGGGTTGAATGTTCATTTTGGTCTTGGGGCAAAAATAAAGACGTTACATTTTGGTGGCTTTTGAGGATGCAATGAGATTTCAATGGCTCCTTAAGGTTACTGAAGTTGAATTTAACTATACCAGACCACTGTATTAGCATTTCACTTTTTTACAGAAAAAAAATTATTCAGAAAAACAGAAACAGAAAAAAGTAAAATTAAAAATGTAACAAAATCTTCACAAATACACAAAGTGATAAAATACACACACAAAAGCAAAAAAAAAAAAAAAGAACACTAAATGAAATTTACTAAACTACCTCAAATCCATCCCCCACCTGTGCATAGCCTTATGGAAAGGGTGCTGGCTAATGTTTGGGGCTCCACCTGGGTGACAGGAGGACTCTACCCAGGAGTCATAGTGGAGTCCAGTGCAGCAGGGATCTGCGGGTTATGCATCGATGGTGCAGGTTAGCATGATATTGAAGCTGCCTGGAGGAAACAGACAGTGGCCTGAAGACAAATGGCTGGATGTGCATGTAGCTTGATGCTGAAGAACCCCTGTGAAGTTAACTGCATTGTTTTTCTGAACTTTCTTTTAATAAATGTGGGCAAGGAAGCCTTTAATGAAGATTTCAGTGAGTGGATGTGTCCTTAAAGCTCTACTATTTGAAGCTAAATCTCACAATATATATACGGTGGCAAGTAAAGTATCTGAACCCCTTGCAATTAATTGGTGTTCTGCAATAATTTGCCATTAAATGTGATCTGATCCTCATCTAAGTCACAACAATAGACAAACACAATGTGCTTAAGCTGATAACCCTTAAACAATTGTAATTTTCCATACATCCATTAAACATTCACAGTGCTGGAGGACAAAGTAAGTGAACCCATAGACTAATTGCTTCAATGAAAGCTAATTGGAGTCAGTAGCTTGCACCTGGAGTCCAATTAATGAAATAAGTTTGGAGGTGTGGTTAAGAGCTACTTTGATTGATATGACACTCAAACAGATTGCTGTTGCTAAGAAGTATCAACTCATGTGAACCATGCCTCGCAAAAGGGAGCTCTCTAAAGACAGACGATCAAAAGTAGTTGATTTGCAAAAGGCTGGAATGGGATATAAAGCAATCTAAAAGTGTTTAGGCATCCATCAGTCGACAGCTACTCTTACCAGAAGTGGGCGCCCAGCCAAGATGACTCCCAAGGCACAATACAGAATCCTCAATGAGGTAAAGAAGAAGCCACGAGTAACAGCTGAAGGCTTGATGACATCACTGGAAGTGGCAAACATCCCTGTTCATGAGTCTACCATACATAAGTCTTTAAACAGGCAGGGTGTCCATGGCAAAACAACACGGAGAAAGCTCTAAAAAAAAATATTTGCCAAAGAGCACCTAGGCAAACCACAAAGCTACTGGGAAAATGTTTTGTGGACTAATGAAAAAAAGTTGAATTGTTAAGAAGAATAATCAGCATTATGTATGGTGCAAAAAGTGCACATCTTACCAACATCACAACAGCATTTCAAAAGGTAAAGTATGGTGAAGGGGATATCATGATTTGGGCTTGTTCCACCTCCTCAAGGCCTGAACCAGTTGCCATCATTGAGGGGAAAATTAATTCCTAGGTTTACCAAAATATCCTACAGGATAATATCAGGGTGGCTGTCCACCAGCTGAAGCTTAGTAGAAGTTGAAAGATGTAGGAGGACAATGACCCTAAGCAACTAAGTAAATCCACCACAGACTGTCTTCAGAAAAAGAAAATGCGCCTTTTGGAGTGGCCCAGTCAGGGTCCAGACCATAACCCCATAGAGATGCTGTGGAATGACTTAAACATAGCCGTTCACACCAGACATTCTACAAATGTGCCTGAGTTGAAGCAGTTTTGTAAAGAGAAATGGTCAAAAATTCCTTCTGAACTTTGTGCAGGTCTGATCCTGAGCTACTGAAAGCACATGCTTGAAGTCACTGCTGCCAAATAAGGGTCGACCAGCTATTAACCCCAAGGGTTTTCCTCCAGCACCGTGAATGTTTAATGGGTGTGTTCAAGTGAGGATGATTTTATGGCACATTACTGCAGAAAACCAGGTAATTCCAACTTTTTTTTTAGATATGGAAAACCTAGGAAAAATGTGAACCTTTGGACCTTTTTGCCTTTTGAGTTTATTGTTGTCTGTGTCCCCATTGGGGCATTTAGCTCACTTTTTGTCCTGCTGACCATTGTCAATGGGGCAGGAAATCATGAGAAATATAACATTTTACAATTGTCACTATTTGGCAGAGATTTACACTGGCAGCCGTGGTGGAGAAGCAATGTTTGTTCAAAGGTAAGAGCAGCGGGAGGGGAGAGTGTTACCAAATTACTATTTTAAGTTATGAACTGCTATATAAGTGTTCAAACTTACAAGTATATGGTTCTGAGGATTCAATCATGAGATAGTATCAAGACTTAAATACAGCAAACCAACAATCTATTTAACTACAAAATACAAAGAAAATATTTAAACATGCCAAATACACAGACATTGATATATAACAGACAAACGGTAGACATACATTTAAGTGGGGGAAAGAGTATATGGATATTTACCCATTAATCGTCACATGAGGGCCCCATTCTGGTGGTCTAAAAATACTAACTCTTCCCTTCCTGCCCCTTGATGGATATATATCGACTCCTCATAGGGAAACATTGAGAGACTTTGATTGGTGGCCACCCAATGCCCACTCTTTTCAGATTGGAATTCCTGTATTGTGATTGGATGTTCCCAAATCCCTCCTGCCAGAACCTCCAACCCCCCTCTATGAAAATCTATTAAGATGAACGGGGAATTCTAGATGGACAGGTGTCCTTAGGCTAACCCCAGGTCATGGAAAACAGATGATCTGCGCTACCGATAAAACAGGAAGAAAAACCGGACTAGCTAGAAGCCGCTAAGCTCAGGCCCTAAGCCTCAAAAGATTAATTAGTCGATGGTGCAGCGCTATAAGCCTCACGGTATGATACCTAGAAACACAGAGTAGGGAAATTATTGTGTTATACTCTCCTGAGGAATTGATTACATGGGGATCCTTTAATGTAATTAGGCGTAGCCAGTTAATGGTAAATGGTCAAGACAAGAGACAATGGGATCTAAGGAACACTTTGGAGCCGAGACCCGTGAGTCTCCCGGTCTCTGGCCAATATCATCAAAGATTCCCTTTTTGCAAGTAAAACAACCAGATTGTCCCCCTGGTTTAGATGAAATCATGACCTGGGGTTAGCCTAAGGACACCTGCCTACCTGCCCAGACCCGAGAGTCTCACTGTCTCTGGCCAATATCATCAAAGGTTTCCTTTTCACTAGTAAAACAACCAGACTGTCCCCCTGGTTAGATGAAATCATGACCTGGGGTTAATTAGTCGATGGAGCAGCACTATAAGCCTCACAGTATGATACCTAGAAACACAGTGTTATGAGAAGTGTTTGTAAATAATACAAAATCCCTTGATGTATTGGTCCTCTACAAGGAGAGTATCAATGTGTAATATGTGTCTGCATGGACACTGTGTGACAAACGAATAAAGATGTTTAACAATGTGAATTTCTCTCAAAAGAGAGTAGCATGCAATATTAAACTGTGTTGCTAAAACTGATACATGATGTGAGTGTGCATGTGGAAAAAAACACATGCAAACACATGCAAAAAACACACAATCCTAACCGAAATGCTGTGAGTGGAGATGCTAACATTAAAGGGTTAACACAAATACAATTGAGAAAAATAAATAAAATAATTGTGTGTAGTAAACAATGGAAGTGTCCAATTCTGTTTATTTCATCCTCGGGAAAAAAAAGGTTTTTTGAAATGATGTGAAGCAAATGACGTGTCCCACAACTCAAAGAACCGAAAAAGCTGCTTGTCAGAAGAAAAAAATCACTTAAATCATTTATTAACAGCTCAGATTATAATAATTTTCATCTGTCCTGTACGAACAATATTAACAGTACCAACATTCAATTTTTAGATTTAGATATTTTTAAAAAACACAACAAATTCATCACGAAAACATTTTTCAAATCCACAGACAAAAATGGGTTTATACCTATATCTAGTTGCCACCACCCTAGATGGTTGGGGAATATCCCTAAGGGACAACTCACTAGAATTAGACGCAACTGCACTGAAGAAGATGACTATCTTAGACAATCGAACATACTTTTTAACAGATTCATAGAAAAAGGTTATAATAATACGACTTTAGCCAAAGTGAGAGAAGATATTCTAAGACAGTGGTTCTCAACCTTTCTAGTGCCGGGACCCCTTGGTAACATTTGCCAAGTTGTGGTGACCCCCAACGGTAAAATTTAGGGTTGATGCAGCTGCTGCAGCGGCATCTGGCGGCGTGGCGGGAGAACTGACACTGCTGCGCTAGGAGAGGGATGCGGAGGACTCTCACCTAGCACAGCAATAATCACACAGCGACCCACAGGCTGAGACCACTGCTGTAAGAGCTAAAATGGCAAACCATATAACACAAGCCGAGGGTGTCAGCTTTTATTATTAATAATAATGATGATAATCACTAGATGGGGACCTGATGGAGAACTGCAGGTCCCCCATTGCTGATTGACAGCACCAGTGGGCGGGTGCAATAGCTAGTTTGCTATTGCAAAGTGAAATAGCCAATAGGAATCTAGCTATGCATTCGTATGCCTTTTTTTTATTTTCTGACTGACGGCCGGGCCACGGCTCTGATGTCAGAAATGAAATTAAAAAAACGATCGCATCGAAAGGTTTACTCTGCTCGATCGAGCAGATTAAGGGCCTGTTCACATGAGATCAGGTCCTGATCAGGTCCTGATCAGCAGACGTGGAGCTGCTGATGCATTGCGTTTTTGGCCGCGTTTTGGCCGCGTTTTTGGGGCTGTTAGTATGTTAGCTGCAGCGCAGTGCGTTTTTGATGCGTTTTTGACGCATTTGCGTATCCGTTCCGTTTCCGGACCTGACAAAATGTGACATGCAGTATTTTGTTCTGTCGTAAGCTGAACGGACTGCGCATGTGAGAACTGTAGCCCATAAAACACATAGGGATACATTAGGATGCATTTTGAGTGCAGCAGCGCACGGAGCCGGTCAGCACACAAAACGGACGTCGTGTGAACAGGCCCTAAACCTTTCCGGGAGAAAGTGTTTCTCTCCCGGGCGGCCGGGAGCCGCTATCTAGTAGCGGGAGACTCCCGGCGACCCCTGGCAAATTTTCATTCGACTCCCGAAGGTTTTGAACCGCTGTTCTAAGAAAAGATAGAAGCAGCCTGCTAAAAACGGCTGCTAAAAAAGGGTTTCTTTCCCATCTCTTTTATTACTAACTACTCTCTACAACACAGGAAAATAGAATCCATTTTTAACTACCTCCGGGCCGGCCGTAGTAGAAAAACGGCTGGCCCGGAGCTCTCTAGATCTGAGCGGGCGTCTCTAGACGTCCGCTCAGACACGCCCCCT
>NW_017308300.1:153387-181299 GCF_000935625.1 Nanorana parkeri | reverse complement strand
TTTTTCCTAATTATAATAAAAAATAAAAACCCCAGTGGTGATTAAATACCCCCAAAATAAAGCCCTATCTGTCCCCAAAAAATGGTATAAAATTCATTTCAGTACAGCGTTGCATGACGGAATAAACGTCAGTCAAAGGACTGCAGCGCTGAACACTGAAAAATGGCCTAGCCAGGAAGGGGGTCTAAACACCTGGTCTTGAAGTGGTTAAAAAACATTGGTACCTTTTAAAAAAAGACAAGCTTTTATGCCCCTTACTCCCAGACAAACATAACATTATCTGTAGAAGAGCCCCCACCTTTAGGAATGTATTAGTCAAAAATGCTTTAAATCCACCTAAGCACAATTTTTCATTCTTTGAAGGAAAAGGTTTTTTTTTCCATGCAGGAGATGTATTTGTTGTAAAATTACAGGGACAAAAAAGAAAGTGGATGTTTTTAGATCCACTTCTACAAATAAAGAATATAAAATAAATAGATTCATCTCATATTCCAGCAAATATGTCACATACCTTCTTGAATGCCCGTGTGGCCTCCAATATGTGGGTCGGACCAAAAGTGAATTAAAAAAGCAGCTTGAAGAACACATCAACAATATTAAAAAAGGATTTCATAAACATAACCTGTCAAGACATTTCAAACATTTCCATAATAAAGACCCTTCTAGTTTAAAAGTGGCAGGAATAGATAGAGTCGAAGGTCATTGGAGGGGATCCAATCTGGTCAGTGAGATTTCCAAAAACGAGTCCAGATGGATCTACTTACTAGACACACTATCACCTAAAGGTCTAGACGTAGATTTTGACCTCAATTGTTTCCTCAACAATAGCTAATAAACTGTATATTTGACAATTTTCTGTTCAAATATACTACATTGAATTTTGGTCTCACAGATTTTAGTTAGAGAATTTAGATTAACTTATACAGCTATATTCACTCGTGACTACACACTCCAGTTATTAATATTATTTTTATTAATATTTTTACATTTTTACTTATAGCTTCTCTCACAACACATTGGGCAGAGAATGACCTGCATTAGACACCATTCACTTGTCTATTTTTCTATTGATCACACTTTAAGGTTTTAAATTTTATCTAAGGATATACATATTATTTACACATTTTCACTTATAATTATTTCATATATTCACATTAGGAGTTCAACATTTACATTTATTATATTTGTATGAGCAGTTCATAACTCACGTATATTTATATTGCATATTAAAAAATGGACTTGCATCGGGGCTGATGGGTCCCAGAATAATTAACGTCTGATGTATATTTATATATTTATTTATTCTTCTATATATTCACACATGAGAATAATCACCATTCACTCTAACTTTCACAAGTTTTCACTCTATTTAACTTACTTATTTTTAAGAGAGATACGGTTAAATTTCATATATCAACATATTTCTTGTATTATACACATCTAATTCCAAGACAGATAGTTCTTATGTATACACACAAACAGAAAACATATGTTTTCAAGATATGATTTGTTCCTTGTGGTATCTGATTGTTCATCCCTTTATATAATTGTTCATTCCACCTAACCCACAGATGATTGTAGTTAATGATCTTAATGACTATTTAAGACAGACTGTGATGTGACCTATACAGACCTGCCATACCTTGATAACGTCTTGTGATGAAACGCGTCGGGGGCGGGCCTGTACGCACGGCACATCAACAGTCTGGAGAGTGCTCAAAATTTTTTTGGACTGACTGGCCAGTTATACTCCTTTTATTCTTTTTATTGGTAACGCTATGCTGAACGTTTTTTATGGTGCTAAATAAACTTCTATTTTGATACACTATGAGCACTTTGCTCTGTCCCCTTTTTTTTGGATCTGGGCATAAATCCTGGGATTTGGATCCTGGCGGCTTCTAGAAACTTCACATGAAGTTCCCCAGGCAAAGTAACGGCTTCCTTCCTGATACATTGAGGCGATGACGGAACGTAGCATGTAACAGAGCGCTGTGGCCCCTATCCCGGAAAACTATATGGTTTACAAACACCCTTTATCTGGTGAGTGCATACCCTACGGGGGTTTTTTCTTCTGACAAGCAGCTTTCGGTTCTTTGAGTTGTGGGACACGTAATTTGCTTCACATCATTTCAAAAAATCATTTCACTGAGCATGAAATAAACAGAATTGCACAATTTAATTGTTTACTACACACAATTATTTTATTTATTTTTCTCAATTGTATTTGTTTTAACCATTTAATGTTAGCATCTCCACTCACAGCATTTTGGTTAGGATTGTGTGTGTTTTTGCATGTGTTTGCATGTGTTTTTTTCCACATGCACACTCACATCATGTATCAGTTTTAGCAACACAGTTTAATATTGCATGCTACTCTCTTTTGAGAGAAATTCACATTGTTAAACATCTTTATTCGTTTGTCACACAGTGTCCATGCAGACACATATTACACATTGATACTCTCCTTGGAGAGAGGACCAAAACATCAAGGGATTTTGTATTATTTACAAACACTTCTCATAACACTGTGTTTCTAGGTATCATACCATGAGGTTTATAGCGCTGCTCCATCGACTAATTAACCCCAGGTCATGATTTCATCTAACCAGGGGGACAGTCTGGTTGTTTTACTAGTGAAAAGGAAACCTTTGATGATATTGGCCAGAGACAGTGAGACTCACGGGTCTGGGCAGGTGGGCAGGTGTCCTTAGGCTAACCCCAGGTCATGATTTTATCTAAACCAGGGGGACAATCTGGTTGTTTTACTAGCGAAAAGGGAACCTACTTTGATGATATTGGTCAGAGACCGTGAGACTCACGGGTCTCGGCTCCAAAGTGTTCCTTAGATCCCATTGTCTCTTGTCTTGACCATTTACCATTAACTGGCTACGCCTAATTACATTAACCAGTTGACATCCGCGGTGTTAAACCCCCTTCCCATCCAGGCCATTTTTCAGTATTCAGCACTGCGGTACTTTGACTGACATTTATTCCGTCATGCAACGCTGTACTGAAATGAATTACAATTACAAAAATGACATACCGTTCCCCCAACAATTCATACCAGACCCTTTTAGTGTATCATAGGGGAAAATAGGTGCTGGTCTTTCATGGGTGGGGTGATAGACCATATCAACCACTTGCCGTCCGCCCATTGTAAAAAAACAGACGGACGGCACTGCAGCATTGGTGGGTTGCCGTTGTCAGGCGTCCCAGGGAGCTAGTAGTGAGATGAGGAACCCACTGGCAATAAGCAGCTGACAGTCCAGAAACGCGGTACAAGTTTAGGGATAATCCAAGAGGGGTAGTCAATGTCCAATCCGGGTCGAGGCAGGCAGTGAAGGTTCAAAGGCGGAAGACAGTCCAAGGGTCGGTAATCGGGAAGGATACACAGGGGCAACAGGCAATAGGAGGATCAGCAGGGAGGCTAGGTGTTCACCATAAGGTGGAATAACTCAGCAATAAGCCAGAGCTCAGGCCAGGTTTTTATAGCCAGGGGAGGTAGGACCACCCCCTGGTCACCGAGGCAACCAGGAGGCCTCCCTCCTCGGGAACCAATGGCAGGTGAAGAAGATGGAAGGTGTGTAGTGGGAACCTCCCCCTTCTCCATAAAGAGGACCTGTCAGTGTGCCTTTGCTATTATATAGGGGGATTGTTATCCCCCTATATAATAGGAATAACAATAAGTGCAAAAAAAATATATAAATAAAAAAAGTAAAATAAAATAAAATTCACATATAAAAAAACTAAAAAAAAACACCCCCAAAATGTTTAACTCCCCCACCCCCACGTTTACGCAGATATAAACGTAAATACGCGTCCGGTGCACCAGAATGCAAAAACGACAATTGCGCTACACACGTTACATATCGCCGCGAACGTCGCAGTGAGAGCAATCATTTTAGGGCCATCAATCACTGATAACACTAAACTGATGAGCGGTAAAAGCTTTTAAAGCGTCACCTATGGCCAATTTTGGGTATTATCGTTTTTTGAGGTTTCGCGCGCGCACGCAATTTTAAGGCTTGACATGTTTGGTGTCTTTTTACCCGACATGACCCCGTCTTCTATATTTTACCAAAAAATTGGGTAGTAATAAATGTTTTATCATTTAATATAGGGGAAATACCACCAAAAGAAAGCTCTATCTGTCCCTAAAAAATGGTATAAAATTAATTTCAGTACAACATTGCATGACGGAATAAATGTCAGTCAAAGTACCGCAGCGCTGAATACTGAAAAATGGCCTGGATGGGAAGGGGGTTTAACACCGCGGATGTCAACTGGTTAATGAGTTGCAATTAATTGGTGTTATCCAGAGGCTCTCTTTTTCTGACCATCTGTGTGTGTGTTTGTGGGGTGTAAAGATTACCAGGATGTCAGATGATGTAAGTGGGCTGCTAGGTGTTATATGACAATGTCTGGGAAGCCCAGACTCCCTTGAGATTTAGATGCAAGGAGGACTTGTCTGGGTATTCTATGTCTAAAATGACTCCAGGTAAAACCGAGTAAAAAAATGTTGTAAAGGTCTTTAAGGAGAACCCTGATTGGGAATGTTTAAAAATATTAAATCAATTTAGGCAAGAGTTATTTTGACTATCTGTGACAGTTGAAGAGACTTCCATTTTTGGGGAGGGACAGAAGAAGGTTTGTCATAGTAAAATAAATTGTATCACTGGGAAGGGAAAGTTTCAATTGTTTGCCATGTAGTTGTATGCCTGCAAAATCTGGAGAGTTTCGTATATGAGCAGAGAGAGGTTTAATACAGAGGACAAAAAAGAAGTGAGAAAAAGGGACATCCTTGCTTTGTACTATTTCCAACAATTAATGAAGAAGAGGGTATGTGTGGCAGTTTGATAGATGTCAAAGGAGTAGTCTATAGATTTTGGATGGCAGTGAGAAAGGGGCCTCGAAGACATATGTCAAAGTGGATAACATAAAAGGCCAATTGAGGTGATCAAATGCCTTTTTGGCACCAAGACTCAAGATAAACATTTCTTCTTTGTATAGTTTGCAATATCAATAGGGTCAATGATCTAGTGTTGGCTGGAGACAAAACCCACCTGATCATAATGTATTAGGGCTGGGAGCATGGCACCTAAACAGAGTGCTAAGATTTCAGTAAAAAAATTCAAGTATGCATTTAATAGAGCAAATGGGGGATAGTTAGTACACATTGTGATCTTTGTCAGGTTTAGGGATAGCTGTGATGTGGGAAGTAAGCAGTGAAGTCAGGGAAGATCATCTGGGCCTGGGAGATGGTTATCAAATTTTTAAGGAAGCATTCATGAGGTCTATAGAGGTATTGTTTAGGTAGTGGGTAATTTTAACTACAAAATTAAAGTGATATTAAAGCTTTGTTTTTTTGTTTTTTTTTTACACACAGGAAGTCTGTCTTTGTATAAATCCTCTCTTTTTTAAAATGTTCAGTTCCTCATCTTCTAGTGGGTCCCCACATCGCTCTCCCTCCTTCCCCCTGCATGGGTGCCTCCATCAGCTAAGCAGCTGCTGATAAGGCCCCCATGCAAGTGCGTTCGCGGCCAACACACACAGCCCTGCGGCAGGCCACACCCCTCCTCACCTCCCAAAAGATTGATTGATGGCAGAAGGAGCCTATGGCTCCTCTGCCCTTAGTATCCTCTCCTGCAACCAGGAAGTTCGGGGAACGTAAGATTGATTTGAGGACCAGTGCCGGTGACAGGGGTGATACAGGTAAGGGGAGGGACGAGGGAGAGAAAAGGGTACTGGGCATTTTTTACCTTAATGCAGAGAATGCATTAAGGTAAAAAATGCCCAGACCTTAGTACTACTTTAATTCAAAAGGGGCATGGTCCAAGCACATAAAGGAACCTATGTCTGAAGACCAAGTGTTTTGGAAGGAAGATATGTTAGTGAGGAAGCAGTCAATATGTGTTTTATAAACAGGGTAGTAAAAGGTATTACCCCACAAGATGTATCCCACAAGGGTGGGACCCTGAACTTTTAGTAAAACAGTAGAAAGGCATCATGGCACACTCACAAAACCAGCATGTTTGTTTGTTTTGTTTGACCGATTTGGTGCAGCGACGCATGGGGTTTCTCAGCTGCCAATAGGATGTGCGGGATCCCTTGTGTGTTTCTGTACCTTTAAGGAGGTTGGGCGTCCTCCTGACAAACCTGCACCCAATTTGATATCTTCTGCCCCCATGTGCTCCAAGTTGGAGACTCTCATAGTTTAGAGTTAGGACCGCACTATAAGAGGTGCCTTGGCGCGGCAGTGCGGCTTACACATCCTCGGCTGAAGACGTGTATCCAAACCTCTGTCATTATCCTTAGTGGTGAGACATGTTGTTTTACATGCTGGTTTTGTGAGTGTTCCATGATGCCTTTCTACTGTTTTACTGTTCAAAGCCCATTTCGTGTGCACCTTACTGTATAACTGGTAACAAATTGTTGAGTGCGTTTGTCGTTTGTTTTGTTTGACCTGAACTTTTAGTGTCTCTGCTTTGGAGACCCCATATCACTTTAAGTAAAAATACTGGGACTTTTTATCAAGTACATGTGACATATACTTCTCAACTCCTACAAAGAATGTACAATCATATACAGTATGCACAATTCATTATGAACTTTGTTGAAACATACATATGTTAAAAACAATCCATTATAATATATTTATCCTATTGTAACATAGTGATTAAAGAGAAACAATATATTTTTAACAGCTCACTTTGCTGCTTAAGGATGTTAATACAGCAACATTTTCTATTACAACAGAAGAGTCTACATGTTTCTTGGCTAACAATTCTTCCTCAGGTCCAATGAAAGTATTAACACATGGAGTTTTTATTCTTCAAAATAAATTCCTAAAATATAAATGTAATATAATCTTTCCAAGATGTGGATTCCTTATCTGTGTAGAGAATTTCCAATCTGTGGTGGATAGCCACTCGTTCTGATGTCTGGAAGATCCAGAGGAGGCAAGCGTTTGCTTGAGCCCATGCCTGGATAATGGTCTTTTATTACTTTTTAGGGGGACCTCTTTTTAAAAAATTGTACCAGCCCTCCCAGCAAAAAGGGATGGGGTCAGTAAACCGGCAGCCTCCATATTGGACCATACCAGGAAAAATGCTTTTAACTTTGGTAGGGTAGTTTGAGAGGTGACTATACTTTTTACCAATCGATGTGTTGGAGAGTACCCCTCAACATTTTGAAATTTGTTGTTTTAAAATAGTAATAAATAGTGTATTTGTCTTTCCAGTATTTGCCTTTTTGCATGCTATATGTCCAGATAATTGGTCTCCACAACAAATCTAAAAGCTATGAGAAAGTGTACTCTTAAAAAGATAAAGCATCAACATTTGCACAAATTGGCCAGTGGCACAACAGTTTACTACTACAGTTTGTGAACGTGTTATTTCACAGTACCACACTGCATTGTCATAAATGTTTAACAAAATGCAAAAACAGAGTAGACAAAAACATTTTAAAACCACAACCCTACATTCTGTAAACCCCTTCCTATGTCCACATTCTGAGTTATTCCCCAAATATTTAAAATATAGTCTCCAGGTTTTGTTAGTGACAAATTGTTTAGCATCATGACAATACACAAGCACTTCTATCGATAGCACCATTGTGGTCTGCAGCATTTGCCTGCAGCATCTCAGCTATGGTAAAAGTACCAGCCTTTTAAGTACCACATACATGAGGAAGCACATAACCCTGCACCACATATCTGAGTGGGAACAACACCTCAATGAGACAAGTCAGCAGCCAAAGCATGCACTCCTTCTTCTTAAGGTCACTTGGCAGTTATTTACCATAGCCCTCCCAACTGGCTATAAATGAGTTTGTGGAATTATTTTACAACTTCTATCCCCAGAGCTGGTAAACAAAACTCATTTTTTTTATCTTCTTAATGGAGCAAAAGAAATGCCCCCAACCACCCCCATCCACAGCATCTTAAAGCCAGTGTTGCCAAACATACCTTTCCTTTGTGTCCCGTGCTACAGCACAGAGTCAGGTATCCGGCTGTTATTATGTTTCATAGTAGGCCATACGCCTGTAACCATTATTTTTCACAGAAGGCAATTCCTGTCTTATATCAGTATGTGGAGTGCCATGAGGCAGCAGGAGACAAAAAAAGAATATGAGGGGGAAGAGGGAAGGAGTGGTGGCAGTGAGGAGAAGGGCTGGGTTGCTGGCAGTGAAGATGAGTGTTGGGGTGCTGGTGGTGAGGAGGAGGAAATTGATGGAGAGGCTTCAAGGGGAACATTTTACCCCTTTACAATACAAGGTGAAAATCTGGGTGATCTACTGCCACCATTTTAGAGGGAGTCCAACATGCTCCACTTTGAGCATTTATCCCGTTCTTCAGTAGCTGATAAAGGGATAAGATTTCCCAAAACGTGTCCCTAGCAATAGTAACTTGCTGTCAGCACATGAAACTGAGCAGGCAGAATGCATTAGAAAAAAGGAAATGGAAAGAACAAGTACATGCCTCCTGCATTCCAACTTTGGCACGCAGCTAATCCATCATACCCCCCAACTCCATTTCTAGTGAGGAATTATCTGGCGTCTAGATCAGTGGTTTTCATCGTATAACTTCTCCTTATCTGCATATTCCTGCTACACAAAATCCAAATTTTTTTTAATGCATCTGATTTTGTTTTGATCTTTATATCAATTAGAATTGCTACACTATGCCAGTATGCTTTTTTGTTTTGCTTTCTAGTTTCTGTGAGCGCTTCTCTCCATGCTTGTCAAGAGCTGCAAGGCTGGATTGTGCAGCAATAACTATTTTTATGTGGCATTTTTCATTTATAAATTGATATATTGTTTAAAAATAGAGCAGGCTTTTTTTAAGATTTGTAAAATCACTTCATCCTGTGTGCAAATCAGTATCATTGTGCTTAATAGCTTGATTGACAGATTGTACAGGTACTCAATGTGTAGGTCCCATAGTAACCAGCAGTCCTGAAACCCGCCTTTACCTCCCACACCTAAAACAAAGCAAGCTGTAGCAAGAAAGGAAAGAGCACATGACAATAAAACCACAAGTAACAGATCTGCTCTGCTGCTGATCAGTGACACAATTTAAATCTTAACCAAGCAGTGATGGGTCTAATGTTTAAACAAAAACCTGAATCTTAATAGTGCTGAGAGCCAAACACTGATGCAGACCGAGACATATTCCCAACCACCACCACAATTTTTATATTTTTATTTTTGGGTTACATTATTTACAGATTAACTTTTTTTTATAATTTTCATTTATGAGGCATGCACATCAACACCAATCCTCCTACTCTTGGTGGCCTTAATGGTATCCTGTAAAACCTTTCTCCACTCTGTATTCAACACTCCTGACTTCTAACAAAATCAGACAATTGGTATATCAGAAAAGAAGGAAGGATATACCTACACTGGATAAGGAGGTCTGGGGTGGCACATTAACATGTTTCTCATATGATCTTCACTAAAAACTGATACATCCAATTTAGGATGTGACCTGGAAGCCTTCTATACCCACTTTCCAAGATTTACAGCACATCTAGCTCCCTGTGTCCTAAATATCATAGGCCCTGGCCCTTTATACATATGGTGTGGTCATGTCCTGTGATCAAAGACTACTGGTTACATATCATTGTTACCATCAATAAAATCATTGGTAGCACTTTGGGTTGTGAGCCTACTGCTTTCCCCCCCGGGACTGGTGGATAACTTTGGCCTACCCAATGCCACCCAATGTTTCATCATTAATTCCTTTCATCTATGAAAAGCAATTCTCTCTTTTGATGGAAGCTCTTTGACCCTCCTACAGTTGGATGGAGATTATTGGTTGATTTGACCCTCCCTTTCTACAAACGTACTTACCTGATCTGGAATTGCCCACAAAAATTTGATAAGGCATGGTCCAGTTAAATTGAATCCCACCGCATTGACCCCCATAAGCCCTGAAGTTATTCTATAGATGTATCTTGGTTTAAAATGTCACTGCCAGAGCCATTTTTGCTTTTTATAGCGCACATGTGAACATTCATATTTTAGCCCTAAAGATTACTTGCAAAATCCCCAAAAATATTCATTTTCTGAAAGCAGAGACCCTGGAGAATCAAGTGGTTGCAGTTGCAATTTTTTATGCCACACAAAATAAGCGTTTTCATCAGACCCAAATTTTCAGTAAAAATTATATTACAATTAATTTGTGCAAACAAATTGAAGACACATTTTTTTGCTCAAATAAAAAAAGTTGAGATTGCTGAGTAAACCAAACATGTCAAGCCTCAAAATTGCATGCGCCTATGAAACAGCAAAAAACAACAGTACCCAAAATTGCCCATATGCAACATTGTAAAAACCTTTACAGATCATCAGTTTAGAGACAATCATGAATGATGACTCTAGAATGATTGCTCTTATTCTGTATGCACAGTGGTAAGAAGTTACATGCGTGGTGCAATCATTGTTTTCATGCGTGAGTGCACCTAAAGTATGCTTGCATTTGTATGTGCATGGGGACTTTAAAGTTTTTTTTGTGTTTTTACATTTTTTTTAAACTGCTCTACACTTCCTGCTGACACCGGCCATGGGGACAGATGAGCCTGGGATACACGATGGGGGAAGGTTCGGGAGGGGGATGTTGCCACAAATGTGAAAGTCATCAGGAAGCTTTAGGCCTGGTTCACACCTGGGCGTTTTACAGCGCGTTCCTACACACTGTAAAACCAATGATTGCCTATGGGCATGGTTCCCATCTGGGCGTTTTACAGTGCGTAGGAACGCGCTGCAAAACGCCCTACACCCAAAGAAGTACAGGAGCTTCTTTGGGACGTTTTGCCATGCGTTGCCATTGGTATTCCCGAGTGTGGATCGGGGTTAACAAAGCAGTAACCCCGAGCCACACTTGGGAATACAGCATACAGGTCTTACCTTGTCCGCGATCCCCGCTGTGTCCTCGGCGGCTGCCGACTTCCGGGTTCCATTTTTGCGAGCGGCCGCGCAAAAATGGAACAAAATAAAGGAAAAAACAAAAAAAATTATACCGCCAGTGAAATGCGCGTTTCACTGAACAAAAAAGCACAAAAAAAAACAGCTGAAAAACGAGCTGAAAAACGAGCATAAAAAAAACGCTCAGCTGTGAACCGAGCCTTATAGCTGCCCTAATTACTTTCAGTAGACAATGCATATGGAGAGGTTGCAAACAAGCTGTAGGACACACACTGGAAATCTGCAGCATTACCATGCAAAAAGCCTTCCTCTACTCTCAAATTCCCCAGGATACATAACATTTTGCTACCCAGAGAGTATTCAGTAAAGGGTTTACATCTACTTAACCCCTTCATGACTGAGCTAGTTTTCAGGTTCTGTTCATAAATGACTGACACATTTTTTACATTTTTGCTGTGTGATTCTTCCACAGCAGTATTATACTTTCTTACTAAATGTACCCACACATATTATATATTGTTTTTTAGAGGACAGATAGGGCTATATAATTATATCACATATGTGTACCTAACCCCTCACTTAGTTTGAATAAAATAAAAAAAATTAGGAAAAAAACACTTTTTTCACAAGTTTTGATTATTATTATTTTTTTGGATTTTTTTATATTAATTATAGTATAACAAATATATTTATATATAATTTATATTTTCCTAATTTTGTTTTACACTTTATTTTAATTTTTTTACGCTTTGTAAAAAAAAACACTTTTTTTTTCTTGACAGTTTATATCAAGCAATCACTATGACAGCTTGATAAATTAACTTTTTTTATTTTATTTTTGGCTATTAGGCTGATCCAAACTTAGGAACAGCTAATAATAACCTGAGAGACTGATCCTGACTTTAGTCAGATTCAGATCTCACTAAAAGCTCTTTGATCGTGCCCAGACGATCAGAACTGATACATTTCACTCAAAAGATATACATTGTATCTTTTGAGTGAAATGTATCTAAACATCGGGCTCTCGAGCTATCAAAACAAATAGCAGAGAGGTGAGGTGAGTCACTGCTGCCTCTCTGCTATTTTGAGCTGTCAAATACGGGATCGCAAATTGCGGTCCTCTATTTGCATGTAACGGCTTCATTCTTTCATTACTGAAAGGAAGAAGCTTTTACAAAAAGCTTAATTATTTCATTAATGAATGCTTCAATACTGAGGCATTCATTAATGACTGGTAAATGCTGAGAATCAGCAAATACCGGCATTACAAAGCCTGATATAACTTGTCACGTACAGTGTACGTGGCCAGTCATATAGGCACAAAGTGACAGGACGTACACTGTACGTCTCCCGTCACGAAGGGGTTAAGAGACCAATGTCTACAAGCCCTACACTACCTGTTGCTCAGCACTTTATCAGCAGCACTTTCCTTAACACAGCCAAGTACTGGCAGGAAATGCTGCCTTTTTTATAGTGAGGCACTGACACATAACAAAGTCCCCATTACTGACCATTCTAAGCCACCTGACTTAAGTTCAGAGGCCAGGAAGTGCAACATTGGTAGTTGGTTGTTATGGTGGCGAATTAGTTTGCTGTGTCTGATTGAGTTCACTACAAATCCTGAACCTACTACGACCTGAACCTGAATATTATCCCTAATGGTCAGTTTAGCCTTTAAATAGTGTGTTCATTGAACAGTATGCTACAATATATCCTCTACAATATATCCTCTGCTGAATTCACTGGCCTCTGAATTGCCGATTCTTGAAGCAAATTTAAGCCAAAATATTGGCAAGTAAATAAGCAAGCTTTTGAATTTAGCCTTTCCTAATTTACTGTTCACCAAAATCATCTGAAGGTATGGTGAAAACACCAGTGCCTATTTTGTCAACAGTAGCTGTTACCAGTTGTCCTCAGTGTACATTATGTTGTAAAGGAACCCAACATAAATAGGTGTAATGCTTTTTTTTTTCTTTTATGGAATTTTCTCCTTCTCCCTGAACTTGTATTGCTAGATAACTGATATATGCCATGGGTAATATACACTGGACATATATTTGTTTATAGCACATGCAAACCCTTTGAAACCATCTTAATGGTTATATAATGATGATCTTGAAAGATTGAAGAGACTAGCATGTCAGGTATATTAGCCTAAGAAATAAATACTGGGGAGCTATGCCTTTGAACCCTAAATATTCTAAATTTTTGAGCCTGCACTTTGGACCATTGTAGGACAGCTGAATAACTATCTAGCTTACTGTCCCCACCAGTTTTAGTATACCAGATCGCTATCCAGGTCACATCCAAAGATGGATTCCTTCTCTTTTCTTAATGCATTACAGTATCACTCTGACACCCGTTTCACCACATTTAAATGCTTTTTCACCATCTTAATGGTGCCAGGCTGGCAAGCTTGCGGCAGGTATCTATTTATGTTGCACAGCCCATCACTATACTTAGCGCTGCTGATTTTTTGTGATATACCACAAAAAAAGGAAAGTTCATTTGTGTAGCATCATTATCCTTGTCCTGTACCCACCCTAACTCTGCTGAAAACACAAAATAATATTTATCTGTCACCTTTATGCTTGCACACCCTCCCCAGCACAACAAATAAAAATGAAAATTGGCAAATAAGTAAATGAGTAATACACCTCCTTTATCAAAATAATTGTTTCCTATATTATTCACATTAGTACATTCATGGAAAATGGAGGAGGACCCAAATGCTTGCAGAAGATCACCAAAAAAAATAAAACAATAACAGTGAATGAGCAGATTAAAATTAAGAGTTAAATCTGACAGATGGACAGATATCTGAACTCAAGGATTTTCAAAGATTTGCTGCTGTCTTGAATCATAAAGCCCCAAGTGCTCTTACTAAATTAGATTACTATGACAATATTTGTGTTAAAAGCTCTATAAATAAAATAAATAAATAATTGAATCAATTAGGTGCAACAACTTCAAAAACATGCACCATTTGTACATACACTTAAATATTCATGATCAGAAAAATAAAATAAAACATTCTGAAGATTGTGATTCAAGGATTCACTTGAAGACAGAACTGTTATATGTAGTGTATTAATTAGTAAATTTCCATAATGACTCATTATTATGTAACTATACAGCTGTGTTCATTTACTTTTTTAGAAAAACACAGATTTTTCATCAAACTCCTTTATAGTTGCTGAACTGAGATAATAACATCTTTCTTTGCCACTCAATATTCTCAGTTCCTCTGCTGTTCTTTAAAGTATTATTGATTTGAATTTAATTTAGAGGAATTCAGCAATAAAACTAGGGTTTACTCTACTGCTGGAGGGACATTGTGGCTGAAGGTCACTGTACTTTCTGAACACACTGTAACACTAACACTGATGTATAGTACTGCATGTTAAATTAATGTCCACAATCTAATTTCTCTTGTTACAAACATTGTGTTAATGTAGAAGAAAATATAGAGATGTACACAGTTATTTTGCAATATATTATTTTGTTTGCTGTCTTTTTCTTACATATTGAAGACAAAAGCTACTAATATAGGTCAGAGAACATATGGCCCTGTTGCTTTTCATGTTGTTGATTGATTGAACTGGATAGGTTTTAGATAACAAAGACCTAATAATTATGCTACATTGTACTGAAGTCTGATAAAGGGTTCCATCCTTTGTTATTGGCATTGTTGTAAGAATTAATGGATTACGGTTTTACTGCTTTGCTGTTAATGAATATATATATCAAATATAAACAACTATATGCAGTTAGAAAAAGATTGCAAACTTTTTTCGGATTTCTGTATGAATGGCTACAAATTTATAATCTGTTTTTGATCCAAGCCATAGCATTAAATAGTCTTATTCAAAACAGTACAAAAACATTTACATATCTTTACTAGACAAGTATTTTAAACAATGAATGGCATTGGTGGAAAAGGTGTGTAATTTTTTTGTATTACCCATTAATGTAAAAGATAATTTTTTGTTCACTTGAGTGAAGATTCTCAACTACTTTAATAAATCGGCCTCAATGAATCTGGTGTTCCAAAAATGTATGAATATTTTTTGATCTTCCCTCTCATTGAAAATAGTGATATTAAAGTCAAAAAGGTTTTTGAGCTTTTTTAAGTGCTTATTAAATCACATACGATAGATGCTGCTCCTTGATGTTTAAAATCTTCAGTTTCCTGCAGAGTCAGCTGGTCTGCTAAGAACTGGTCCTGATAACCTGTTTTAGGGTGGCTCTTTTCCCCTGCAGGGTCCTAAGGAGACACCATTGTATGTGCTAGTAGACTGTGTGTGTCTCCACAAACACACGAAATTGTGTGTATCTTCCTGCACTCCTTACTGGATCTCCTAGGAGATGATGTCTGTAATAGGGTGCTTGTAGCGACCACGGAGGCACCGTGTAGTCAAGTAGTAATTCCAAAAGATGTCACAAGCACTCCAAAAGTAGATTCAATATATTTTAATGACAACGGTCATTCAAAATCACAAGTACTTTCGGGGCCAATTTGGGTCCCCGTCATCATGCTCAGAATAACACACTGTGCAACCCAAACCTACATATATACACATCTGTGACCTTTAAAAACACAGACAATCCCGCCCCCAATTGCATAACAAGTACATGTTTCCCGCCCTGTCAGTTTTGAATTAGGTAAACAACTGGTCAGTTAACAGCTGTGTGGTAGTACCGCCCCTCAAGTGCATAATGAACTGGAGGGCCGAGGCTATGCATGAATACAGGTTCCAGCGTAGTGCATAGATCTAACACCATTGGTCCACCTAGTCAGGTGGCATGTTAAACACGACCCATGGAAATTACACAGTGTCAGTCAATATATAACAGAAGTGCAGAATCATACAACTGTTGAGAAATGTGGTCACATATAGTTGCAATTAGACATGTGCACTGCCAAAAAATTCGTTTCGTTTCGTTTTAAATTCGGATTTATGTTATTTCGTTTTTCGGGATTCGTGTGTGAAAGTCAATTCGGACTCGGAATTCGGATTCGGACGAAATTCGGTAGTGGTAGTTCGAACGTTCGTTTCGTTTTCTGTTCTTATTCGTTTCTTATTCGTTTCTTATTTGTTTTGTTCATTCGTTTGCAGCAATTGTCGATTTTTGATGGTTGAAGTCAGGGTTTTGTCGGCTTGTAAGATGTTTAAGTTATTATGGGTGGCTTTTTTGATGGTGCTGCTGGCAGAATTGAATGTGTGTATAAACGCAACTCTGTCGTCTATGGTGCGTTTACGTTGTGCACCCGCAAATTTTTCCATCGCCTTGGTCAAGGCTTGGTCGATTGCACTATTGGGATAGCCTCTTTCCACAAATCGGTTGTACATGTCTTTGAGTTGTCTTGTCCGGGTGTCCGAATCTAAACAGATTCGCATCACACAAAGGAATTGTGAAATGGGCAGGTTGTCTTTGAGGTGAGAAGGGTGTGCACTCTCATAGTGTAAGAGTGTGTTACGGTCAGTAGGTTTCGTATAAACTGACGTTATAGCCTGATTGCTATCAATTGTAATGTTAACATCCAGAAAAGAAATCTCATGGCTAGAGATAATTGGGTTAAACACAATCCCCGGAAATAGACCATTTAAAAACATTAAAAGTCATCAAAGACAGTATTGTTACCGTTCCATATCACGAAAATATCGTCGATGAATCTAGTCCAGTTGATGACATGATTTGAAAAAAAACGTTGATTTGTAGACAAAGCATTCTTCCAGATATCCGATGAATAAATTGGCAAATGAGGGTGCCACTGAACTCCCCATTGCGGTGCCGCGAATCTGCTTGTATACCTTGTTTTCAAAGGTAAAGATATTGTTAGTGAATATAAATTCCAGACAGTCCACAATAAAGGCAGTTGGAACTTCATGTTTCCCATCCTTTATTAAAAAATATTCGGCTGCTTTGAGACCTGCGTGATTGGGGATGCATGTATATAGAGATGAAATATCCATGGTTGCCAATTTCCAGTTGTCGTCAAACCCTCTGGTGTGCGTGGAGTTTTTGTAGGAAGTCTGCTGTATCCTTAATGGAAGCTGGTAGTTTACGCACTAGTGGTTGTAGGTAATGGTCAATTAGTTGGGCCAATGGTTGCGTAATGGATCCAGTGCCTGAGACTATTGATCTGAATGTCAATGGGTCAAAGCCCTTGTGTATTTTAGGCAGGCTAAGGAATTCAGCAACTGTATCATTAATCCATCCGTTCGTCTGGCCCATCTGGATCATCGATCTTAGTTTGGTTTTGATTAAACGCATTTTGTCATGCACCGTGGGCTCGTAACTCGTAGAGTCTGATAATAGCTTTTGCATGCCCAAACTGTAGTTCTTATAATCCATAATGACAATACCCCCGCCTTTGTCCGCGGGTTTGATAATGATACTGTTGTCATCTTTCAAGGATTTAAGTGCCTCTCGATCCTGTTTGGTCATATTGGTGTGTGGTCGGGCATGCGTTTTGCTGTATAGCACATCATGTTTTACAGTCTGGGTAAATGGTTCAATCAAAGTGAATTGTCCACTAGGTATGAAATTGCTTTTTAGCCGGAATGGCAGCCCTTTGTTGGTGGTGGATGGGAGCGTGGAGAAATGTTGTTTGAGTTTTACATTTCAGTTTCAAATTTGAAAGGATTGAAGCTACCTGTGGGACAGTATGATAGCCCTTTGGTCAATAGCTTGCTCTCATCCTCTGATATCAGACGAGATGACAGGTTTATTACCGGGCTTTGCGTGGTGGACGGCCTCTGTTGTACTGCGATCTTGTTCCTACTCCTAGTTCTCTTGCCTCCCCTCCGGGATCGCCTGCGTCTGTTGCCCTTGGTAAAGGGAAGTATTGGTTTTTCTGTGTTGTGGATGATTTATCTGGTTGGCCTGAGTCACTCCCGGTAGATGGATTCTCTGTCGGTCGTTCACTGCTTGAAGATGCTCTTGCTTGGCGTTTCTGATATGTTGTTGGCTTCCTCCGAAAGCCTCTAGGGCGTCTTGATGGATTGCCAGTGAGCCACGGATAGACACAACCGTCTTGGTAATCCTGATTTACCAAACGCAGTTTATCGTGTTTTAGTTGACGTTGATGATCAGTGTAGGAGGCGACTTCTTTTTCGATTTTCAATAGATCTGCTGTACAGGCTTCTCTGTTGGGGTGTTTTTCCAATAGGGAGGATTCAAGTATTGTAGTTTCCCTGTGTATCTGGCACAGTTGTACTTTGACCTCCTCGATGACTAGGAGCATAAAATTCAATGAATTTTGCGTCGCGATCTCGCACCATTTCTCACAAAAGTCCCTTTTGTTTCTCCCAATGGTTGGTTGATTTGTGATTCTAAAGCCTCTGGGAATCTTGCGAGCTCTATAGTAATCGGAAAGAGTCTGGCCATGTAGTTCCAGGTCGCTTTCCTTTTTCTTCAAACGCTTCAACTCCCTGGATAGGTCAATCACAGTGTCGGCCCCAAATGATTTGATACTGTCCACAGGTAAAAGTATAGCCTCAATCTCCTCCGCAGAAAATGCTTGGCTATTTGTTGGTTGAGTACTTGGAGCAATATTACTCATTCTATCCATGTCTTAATAAGACGTGAAGGCAGTCCGAGCCGTGGTGATGTGTCTATTGTAGAAAAAGCTCAAAAGAGCACATGGTATGGAACCGGGGGTGCATGGTAAGAATTGCCAAACATGTACAAAATTGTGTGTATCTTCCTGCACTCCTTACCGGATCTCCTAGGAGATTATGTCTGTAATAGGGTGCTTGTAGCGACCACGGAGGCACTGTGTAGTCAAGTAGTAATTCCAAAAGATGTCACCAGCACTCCAAAAGTAGATTCAATATATTTTAATGACAACGGTCATTCAAAATCACAAGTACTTTCGGGGCCACGTTGGGTCCCCGTCATCAGGCTCAGAATATTAATTCAATATTCCTTCAAACACACGGGCACAACAAGGCAAGTAGCCCCCCCCACCCGATATCCCCTCCTCCTTCCTTCCCGATGTTGGTAGATGGATAGGAGGATAACCGCTGTAGACTGTGCTGTCCCATGTGATTTTGTAATGGACAGGAAGTTCAAGAAGGCCAAGCTGAGGAAGCTGGAGACAGTTGTTCAGAAACATGATAACGGTGAGCCCTTGGGTAAAAATGTAAAGAACACGGTAGGGGACTCATGACATTTCCTCCCGCCCGTGCACCTTCCCCCAACTTTTCCCTTGAGATTGATAACACAACCATCCATCCCTCCCCTCATGCCAAGGTGCTAGGTGTCATCCTTGACTCGGAACTCACCTTTCTTCCCCACGTCCAATCACTATCCAAATCCTGCCGCCTTCACCTTCACAACATCTCCAAAATACGCCCCTCCCTCACCAATGAAACTGCTAAATTACTCGTCCACTCACTTGTTATCTCCCGTCTTGACTATTGCAACTCCTTCATCATTGGTTTACCTCTACACAGGCTATCCCCCCTTCAGTCTATCATGAATGCAGCTGCTAGACTCATTCACCTAACCAACCGCTCAGTGTCCGCAACCCCCTCTGCCAATCCCTCCACTGGCTTCCAATAGCCCAAAGGATTAAATGCAAAATATTAACAATCACTTACAAAGCCATCCACAAATCTGCCCCTGGCTACATCTCAAACCTTGTCTCAAAGTATCATCCTAACTGTCCCCTCCACTCTTCAAAATACCTTCTGCTTTCAAGCTCCCTCATCAACTCTTCCCATCCTCACCTCCAGGACTTCACTAGAGTCTCTCCCATCCTCTGGAACTCTTTACCTCAACCTATCTATCTGTCTCCCACTCTGAGTGCCTTTAGGCGATCCCTTAAGACTCATCTCTTCAGGGAAGCCTTTCCCACCACAACCTAACCGCTCAACCATCACGTTCTCAGATAATTCATCCCCATACAGCTACCTCCTCATGTATAACTTTCCCCTCCCTTTTAGATTGTAAGTCCTCGGGGGCAGGGCCTTCCTTACCATCTTGCCTTGAATTGTATTGTGAATTAAATATTTCTTTATTAATTTCATATTTCACAGATTACAAAAATTACAAAAATATCTTCAGAAACAAATGAATTGTGATTGTAATGTCTGTCTTATATTGTAAAGCACTGCACAAACTGTTGGCGCTATATATATCCTGTGTAATAATAATAATAGTGGACAATGTGGACAATGTGAATTTGTTTGATCGGATTCATTATTAAAAAGTTTGAGAGTTTAATACTGCTTTAAATTGTTTGTAAAAGGTAACGAATGTTAAGTGAACAACATAAAATCCTAATTTTTACTGTGAAGAGGTAGTAGATGGTATCTGGCTACTTCATGTGGTGTGATCCAAAGCTGGCCCTTCAAGTAAAACATTTAATAGATATATAAAATAAAAGAGTTTGTGTAGAGGAATGGGCAGAATACTTCTTAACTATTGAATTGAGCAGGTCTGGAGCTACGGGAAATAGTCTCACTGATTGTTGGCACTTCCATTTCTTTTGCTGCAAGAATATTTCTTCAGGAATGTTGTTAAATATTCTAGGGCAAGTTGAAACACATAAGCATGTACATGGACTTGTTACTAGTATGAAATAACACATAAGAATAAATATGGCTTAGGGACTATTATTCAGTGGAATTCATTCAAGTCCTTTTCTTTTCTCTAATTATCGTAAATCAGCAACATGAAAGTGTAAAAACTACGTGCTGTTTGTTAAACAGGACTGCCTTCAATTTTTTTTTTTTTTAAATTGACAATTTTTATTTTGAAGGTTGCATATAGAAAATACAAAGCTTACGACATCATTTAAGGTATCAAGCGTATTCAACAATCAACCAGAAACCATTATACATTATTTTGCTGCTCCACCAAAGCGCAAAAGGCAGACTAACCTCCCCCCACCATCCTACCTTATTGTATGTCATGGCTATATAGCAAATAAAGTTTCGTTCTGGCTGTTCTCATCCAAAACCGTGCTAGCTGACGGATACCTTTCAATTACGATGTATCAACAATTAACTAAACATCTTTATAACAATGCTAAGATATAGCAAAGAAAGAAGAAAAGAAAAGAAAGTGAATGTAGATAAAGAAGAAGCGTCTTCCAGGTCAGCCATCTTTATGGACATCCTAAACAGCTCCCACCAGGACTATTCCTTAGTCTTAATCCCCGTGGTTGCCTCCATCTGGGTCAGTTTCCCCCCTCCGTCTACTCCACCTTACCCCCTCAGTTCAAGTTCACCTCATACTAGGCCTCTGGACTGCCACATCTTGACCCATTCCCTAGACACCGCTGCCGGCAATTTTGGATTCAGCAGAAAGGGAGTCAGTGGGGACCGAGCCGTCGTCAGTCCTTTGACTAATTTAACCTTATTCCATATCTCCAGAGTGAGCCCTGTGGAGGAGAGCATAGCTCCCCTATTTTCGCCCAGCTCGTAGGAGGATCATACCTTGATAGAGCCGGCACTGCTCTCAATTGGGCTGCATGGTAATATGTAGCAAGGTGTGGCAGAGCCTGGCCTCCCTTTGCTAGCGATGCGTACAACACTTTTTGCGATACACGGTGTCGCTTCCCATCCCATAGATAATTTCACACTTCTTTTTGGAAAGTTTGTAAGGATATCAATTTAGCGGGGGATATATTCAATGGGAGGACTTCAGTTTTGCCTATGTTAAGTTTATATCCCGACACCATGGAGTAGCTATGTAGTTCCGACTGTAATTTCTGCAGTGACCGTTGAGGGGAAGTCAAGGAAAGAATGACATCGTCTGCGAACAATGCCAGTTTAAATTGCTGTGTTCGTTTCTGTATTCCCCCCATATCCGGCGACTCACGAATCCGTGCCGCAAGGGGTTCAATACAGAGAGCATACAACAGTGGGGACAGCGGGCAGCCCTGTCTAGTACCATTGCGTATCTGGAACGGTGTTGAAGTCGCCGTTTTCAGTTTTATAGACGCAGAGGGAGTGGAGTATAATGCGTGAATTGCTCGGGCAAAGAGGCCCCTGATTCCCATACGGTATAGCGTCGCGTGCAAAAATGGCCAACTAAGCCTGTCAAAGGCTTTTTCGGCGTCCAAACTGATTAACAACGCTTCCTGCTTCTCCTTATTTACAATGTCTACTAGGTCTACCAGTCTACGGGTGTTGTCCCCTGCTTGGCGATTCAACACAAAACCTACTTGGTCGTTGTGTATAAGTGTCGGCAGCAATTGGGCTAAGCGAGTGGCTAATGTTTTTGTAAAGATTTTGAAGTCCGAATTGAGAAGGGCTATTGGTCTGTAATTGGCACATAGTTTACCATCTTTGTCCAGTTTGGGGAACACCGTTATCTGCGAGGTTAAAAACGATGTCGGTATGGCCTCTCCACGAAGGAACCCATTAAACATGTTCGTCATATGGGGTAGAAGGGTTTCAAGGTATGTTTTATAGTATGAGTATGGGTATCCGTCTGGGCCTGGTGATTTGCCTGTGGGTAACGCATGGATGACAAATCTAAGTTCATCCGGCGTAATATCTGTGTTTAAGGCATCTAAAGCCTCTTTTGAAATTCTCAGCAGGTTACATCCCGCAAGATAGTCTTGTATATGGTCCATCAAGCGGGGTATAGGCATTGTCCGTGAGGTTGTAAAGTTCAGTATAATAATCCCTAAATACGTTAGCTATAATGTCTGGATGATGTTGCAGTGTGCCCCCAGCGTCTCTAATTGCTGTCAGCCCCTTTCCACTAGCTTCTTCACGTAACTTACGGGCTAGTATAGTGTGCGTCTTGTCGCCTTTCTCGTAGTACCGTTGTTTTAAGTGTGTCATAGACACTTCAACCTTGTGTGTCAACAAATGTCGCAGTCGTGATCTAGATTGGACTAGTTTTCGAAGGAGTAGTTTGGAAGGTGTCAAAGCTAACTTTTGTTCCAGGGTGATTATCTCCCTCTTCAAACTATTTGTGGTGGCCAATCTGTCTTTTTAAATTTTGGACGCCAGTGCTATGCAATGACCCCGTATCGTGGCTTTATGAGCCTCCCACAGAGTTGAAGCGTTAGAGACCGTGCCGTCATTTAATTCAAAATAAGAGCTAATGGCCCTCATTACGTCTTGTCTAGGAATCTCATCTTTGAGCAAACTGTCATTTAGCCTCCAGTGACATTTTTTGATCCGAGTGGGCTCCAAAGTCAGGGTCACTAGCTAGCTTTTGTTCCAGGGTTATGATCTCCCTCTTCAAACTATTTGTGGTGGCTAATCTGTCTTTTTTGATTTTGGACGCCAGTGCTATGCAATGACCCCGTATCGTGGCTTTATGAGCCTCCCACAGAGTTGAAGCTTTAGAGACCGTGCCGTCATTTAGTTCGAAATAAGAGCTAATGGCCCTCATTACGTCTTGTCTAGGAATCTCATCTTTGAGCAAACTGTCATTTAGCCTCCAGTGACATTTTTTGATCCGAGTGGGTTCCAAAGACAGGGTCAGATCAATTGGGGCATGGTCTGACCATGAGATCACTCCCACCTCTGCCGACTTCAAATTTCTTAGTACGGGGGTATTCACCCAAAAATAGTCTATTCTAGTGTGTGTGTGATGTACCGGGGAGTAAAATGTGAAGCGTTTCTCCGAGGGATGCAATACTCGCCACGAATCTAATAAGGAGTGCCGTCTTATCAGACGACGAAAGTGTCGCATTGCCGACTTCAAATTTCTTAGTACGGGGGTATTCACCCAAAAATAGTCTATTCTAGTGTGTGTGTGATGTACCGGGGAGTAAAATGTGAAGCGTTTCTCCGAGGGATGCAGTACTCGCCACAAATCTATTAAGGAGTGCCGTCTTATTAGACGACGAAACTGTCTCGCATTATATTCTGTGGCCTTTGGAGCTCCTTTTCCCAAAGATCCCATGACATTTGAATATGGTAAGTTAAAATTGCCCCCAATAATAAGAAATGTGTGTTCTAAAGTGGCAATTTTATTTAATACCTTGGTGACAAAGCGGACCTGACCCGAATTTGGAGCGTATAGATTGCATAAGGTAGTCGGTATACCTTGCCAATCTCCATGTAAAATAACATACCTACCCCCTTTATCCGTGAGGACCAAGTTGGGTAGGAATGAGCAGGTGTCTTTTAGCAGTATTACCACTCCCGCTTTTTTCTTTATGTGGGATGCCGCATACGCTCTAGGGTATAGGGAATGTAGAAACTTAAACAAATTTTGTGGGGTGAAGTGCGTCTCCTGTAAGAAGACAACATCGAAGTTAACCGTCTTAAGTTCCCTGTAGGTGATATTGCGTTTAAAGGGGGAATTCAGTCCCTTAACATTGAGGGAGTACATTTTAATATCTGTAGGAGCCATGATATCGTGTTAGTTCGAATTTTGTGGGGTGAAGTGCGTCTCCTGTAAGAAGACAACATCTGAGTTAACCGTCTTAAGTTCCCTGTAAGTGATATTGCGTTTAAAAGGGGAATTCAGTCCCTTAACATTGAGGGAGTACATGTTAATATCCGTAGGAGCCATGATATCGGGTTAGGTGAGGTAGGGTGCTAATATGAAAAGCTAATGGGTTAGGCCTTCTCTTGAAGGAAGGGATCTGGAGACTAACCTGGCATCCGTGACCTTGGATAGCGTGAAGGACATCTGGGTCCTGGAAGTGCCGGTACAACAGAGTAGAGCAGAGAAAGAAAGAACAGAGTAGAGTCAATCTAAAAAGTAAACATACAACGTTAATTATAGCAGTCTTAATGACTAGCCTTGGGAAGTAAATAGCTCCCTTCATAGCTTGTGCATAAACAATGTTGAAAAAAACTCTAGTCGGTGGAATATTACCATCTCCTAAGCTCAACAGTAATAGCCTGTTATCCGCTATTCGTTTTGAAGACTATAATATCTATCAATTCCCACTGTGTAACCCATAATGGGGGGGGGGAGATGGGTGAGAGAATACTACAATCTAATACTCCTCTATCCCCTATTAAGTAACTTCAGAACGAACCAGTTTTCCAGGCATCCGATCACGGAATCGCTCTAGAAAAATGCTAACGGGCTGCAGCCTAACAGCCATTATATGAAAGCACAGTGAACCACATGTCTCGAAACCCTTCGTGTGGGCAGTGCTGAAAAATTCCCTAAACAGGTGTTCAAGGTAAGCATGGAGCAATTAGACCAACCTGGTCAAACGGCCAGACAATATTAGTGGTCCATCAGGGTCAAAAAACAAAACTGTTCCTTAAGAGGGTTTTCGACACCACCGCAATGCTCAGTGCCACTCCATAAAACACGAAATGCCGCCGTCCCAGGCCTCCACGATTGGGGGAATCACTGGTCTCAGCGGGGACGTCTCGGAGTGGAAGCCTCCCTAGGATGCGGCGGTCTGTGGAAGGGAGTGGTTGTATTTACTTCCATGCCGACATTCCGCTTCCCGGAGTGACCTTTTGCCATGCAGCAGGTTCCGGACCCAGTTTGGGTAGAGGATCCCATCCTGTCAGGACTGGACAACCCAACTGCAGGTCTGCGCAGAAAGTAGGTAAGTCCTCTGGAACTCGCAAGATAGCGCTCCTCCCATCTCTCCGGGCTGAAAGACTAAAAGGATACCCCCAACAATAGGGGATATTGTTGTCTCATAGCAAAGTTAGCAGTGGCTGTAGAAGGCGTCGCTGCTGCAGTGTGTACCATGAGAGGTCTTGGTAGATCTGGAGCGGGTCTCCCTCAAAGTTTGTTTTGTAGGGTACGGGATTTCCGCAGTATTTCCTCTTTAAGGGGATAGTAATGGAGTCTGCAGATGGCATCCCTCGGGGTCGATGATGAGCCTCGAGGGCGTAGCACTCTATGTGCTCTGTCCAGCTCCACTTTTTGTGTTGCAGGGACCCCAAGGACCGTATTAAACAGCGTTTGCAGTTTAGCTGGGAGATCTTCCTGACCTTCTACCTCTGGCATCCCCTTAATCCTCAGATTATTCCGACGACCCCGGTTATCTAGGTCTTCCACTCTGCGTTGCAATTCACGAATCTCAAAAGAGTGATCTACCGATCGAGATTGCAGCTTGTGGACCTCCTTTTTAGTCGTCTGTAGGTCTTCTTCCACCTCCGTCACCTGTTGAGCTAAGTGTCGGAAGTCTTCACGAAGAGATTGTATTTCAGTTTTACAAGTCATTCTGACTTCGTGTATTAGGAGCTTAAAATCTTTCTTAGTAGGAATGTGTTTAATATATTCCCTGCATGAAGAATACTCCTCTTCATCTGGCACTGGAAAAGATTGCGCTCCCGCTGAATCGCGATCACCGCAATATGCCAACTGCTCTGAATCAACTTGTTGCTGGGTAGATTGCAGGATTGCAGTCTGTATTGGTGTCTGTATCTCGGCAGACACTAGGTGGCGCTGTGTCATCACGGGTGGAGAGCCGTGCTAGAGGTGTAATTACAGAGATGAGCTCCGATGGCTTGGGCGAGCTTGTCTACTTGAGCCCCCGGCTTTAGGGCCTCTCTGTGGCCTAGGCGTAGCGTCCCGTGGCGGGGCCCCTGTTTTGGGGGTCGGAGCCGGGGGGGTGACTGGGAGTGGTATCAGATCTTCCGGGCTCATGGGTATAGCCTCCATTCCGCCTCCACTGTGGGCGACCCATCTGTCTCTATAGGGGCAGGTGACGGCCATACTGCTGCTCTCCCCTCCCCAGCCTAAGTACTCACTCCGTCCTCCGATTCGCCCCCCCGATTCTCGGCATCCCGAAGGGGATCTGTCCCTTGGCGACATCTGGGATCCGGAAGAGTCAGTAGAGGGGGACAGGTCCGATCCCTCCTGTGTAAGCTGGGAGTGTGTTGCAGCCTTCGGCCCTCCACGCGGGGTCCGGTGTTCCGGCGGCGCCATCTTGGCTGACAAGGTCTCCTGTGCGTCGCTCGGATCAAAAAACGATTTCGGCAGTTTTTTTTTTAGCTTCGGCGGCTGTTGTGGCTTGGAGGATCTGCGGGGTCCATATTTGCCCATGTTGGCTAGTCGATGTGGCTGCTAGGCTGTAGGTTTAAGTGATCCCGGCGGAGCTGCTAGAAAACACGTCTGGTTCAGGCGGCCATCAAACCACGCCCCCCCCGACTGCCTTCAATTTTAAAAAACAAAAAGTAAATGAAGAGCTGATCATCAGGCAAGAATACCTTTTTTAATCCCATTATTTTTCAATCCTTGTTGAAGATGGACTGATAGGGATGCAGTGGGAGGAGAGCGCAACAGAGGAAGACAATTAAGAACTGGTCATGGTTCCAGCACCAGGTGGACACCAGTTTTAATGTCAAATTAATTTTCTTCTTTAAAGGAGAACTATGGGGTTAGGGCTTTTCCCCATAGTTCTCCTTAGGGTAACCGGAGGACACAAACTAGCGTCCTTCCGTCACTCTAAGCTCAGTATACTGAGACGCCGCAGCTGAAGCGGATCCCGACAATTATATCTGGATCCGTCCAGCTGCGTGAGTGACAGCTGGCTCTGACTATCTAGAGGCAGAACCAGCTGTACCCGCCCCCTCCCCTGTCCGTTCGGCCTGTCAGCGCTGGAGGATCGGATCGGGGAGGGGGGAATCCACCCACTCCCCTGTCACGGCAGAGAGCTGTGAGAGGATCAAGAAGTGAGCTCACTTCACGATCTACTGAGCCGACCTGTGACAGTCTCATTGTCACAGGTCGGCTAGAACTATGAGGTGAGTGAAAAGCACTCACCTCATAGTTCTCCTTTAAAGCTTAGCTTTGCTTACCTTTTTACTCCTACTATTCCTGCTCCTTGATCAGTCAAGCATAAATAAAAAAGGCAGCTAGAAAAGCATTTATTTTCAATAGAACCTAAGATGCCTGGGAAAGAAAAAGGTGCCTGGCTAAAGATAACATAGGAATGGGAAATTACAGAAATGGTGACACCACAGCAAACTCACTTACACAAGTACATTTCTTCCTCTGTTACACTTTCCTGTTTGCTTTTCCACGTGTTGGCTGCCGAGGTTGTGTACTGTACTTTGCAATATA
>NW_017308300.1:146457-153314 GCF_000935625.1 Nanorana parkeri | reverse complement strand
TTCTGTACTGTACTTTGCAATATATATATATATATATATATATATATGTGTGTGTGTGTTTGCAAAATACACCCTATGGAAGCTTACAGCCTAAAAGGGCATAAAGAGAGGAATATACACTCAATTTGGGTGAAAGACTGCAATGCAAAAGACAGTGAAGCTTACAACCTATGATGATATTCAGGAATGGTGCTCAAACTAAACATAAATTACATTATTTTAGGGTAGATACAGAAAGTAAGGGATCAGACATAGTGATTGTTTCCTAACCGCATGTAATTGTATCACATATGATTACATGTGGTGTTCCAGAGTTCCGCCGCTTTCGAATGCGGCTGCTTTTACTTGATCATTAACTTGAACGGGTGACAGCTGCTTCTTGTAAGCGGCAGATCTGGGATTCCTACTGCAGAAATAAAAATAAGAATCACCAGCACTCAAACACTCAAGCAGTATGTCTTTTTATTGACACATGTTCACATGATTACAAAGCAAAGAGTGTTTCAGAGCCACATTGGGTCCCTACATCAGGCAAACTATTGCAGGAGTTCCTGACACAGGAATACCTAACTCACCTACATTGTATGATGTAAATGAGGGCTAAAACTGACAACACACTCGAGACCCAGCATGGTCTTAATTTGGTTTGCACATAATACTTTAGAATGTATTCATGTAATGTTTAAAAAGTGTTCACAAACCTTATCTGGCAACTACATTTTTTTTTTTGCTTCGGCGGCTGCTTTGGCTTGGAGGATCTGCGGGGTCCATATTTGCCCATGTTGGCTAGTCGATGTGGCTGCTAGGCTGTAGGTTTAAGTGATCCCGGCGGAGCTGCTAGAAAACACGTCTGGTTCAGGCGGCCATCAAACCACGCCCCCCCCGACTGCCTTCAATTTTAAAAAACAAAAAGTAAATGAAGAGCTGATCATCAGGCAAGAATACCTTTTTTAATCCCATTATTTTTCAATCCTTGTTGAAGATGGACTGATAGGGATGCAGTGGGAGGAGAGCGCAACAGAGGAAGACAATTAAGAACTGGTCATGGTTCCAGCACCAGGTGGACACCAGTTTTAATGTCAAATTAATTTTCTTCTTTAAAGGAGAACTATGGGGTTAGGGCTTTTCCCCATAGTTCTCCTTAGGGTAACCGGAGGACACAAACTAGCGTCCTTCCGTCACTCTAAGCTCAGTATACTGAGACGCCGCAGCTGAAGCGGATCCCGACAATTATATCTGGATCCGTCCAGCTGCGTGAGTGACAGCTGGCTCTGACTATCTAGAGGCAGAACCAGCTGTACCCGCCCCCTCCCCTGTCCGTTCGGCCTGTCAGCGCTGGAGGATCGGATCGGGGAGGGGGGAATCCACCCACTCCCCTGTCACGGCAGAGAGCTGTGAGAGGATCAAGAAGTGAGCTCACTTCACGATCTACTGAGCCGACCTGTGACAGTCTCATTGTCACAGGTCGGCTAGAACTATGAGGTGAGTGAAAAGCACTCACCTCATAGTTCTCCTTTAAAGCTTAGCTTTGCTTACCTTTTTACTCCTACTATTCCTGCTCCTTGATCAGTCAAGCATAAATAAAAAAGGCAGCTAGAAAAGCATTTATTTTCAATAGAACCTAAGATGCCTGGGAAAGAAAAAGGTGCCTGGCTAAAGATAACATAGGAATGGGAAATTACAGAAATGGTGACACCACAGCAAACTCACTTACACAAGTACATTTCTTCCTCTGTTACACTTTCCTGTTTGCTTTTCCACGTGTTGGCTGCCGAGGTTGTGTACTGTACTTTGCTATATATATATATATATATATATATATGTGTGTGTGTGTTTGCAAAATACACCCTATGGAAGCTTACAGCCTAAAAGGGCATAAAGAGAGGAATATACACTCAATTTGGGTGAAAGACTGCAATGCAAAAGACAGTGAAGCTTACAACCTATGATGATATTCAGGAATGGTGCTCAAACTAAACATAAATTACATTATTTTAGGGTAGATACAGAAAGTAAGGGATCAGACATAGTGATTGTTTCCTAACCGCATGTAATTGTATCACATATGATTACATGTGGTGTTCCAGAGTTCCGCCGCTTTCGAATGCGGCTGCTTTTACTTGATCATTAACTTGAACGGGTGACAGCTGCTTCTTGTAAGCGGCAGATCTGGGATTCCTACTGCAGAAATAAAAATAAGAATCACCAGCACTCAAACACTCAAGCAGTATGTCTTTTTATTGACACATGTTCACATGATTACAAAGCAAAGAGTGTTTCAGAGCCACATTGGGTCCCTACATCAGGCAAACTATTGCAGGAGTTCCTGACACAGGAATACCTAACTCACCTACATTGTATGATGTAAATGAGGGCTAAAACTGACAACACACTCGAGACCCAGCATGGTCTTAATTTGGTTTGCACATAATACTTTAGAATGTATTCATGTAATGTTTAAAAAGTGTTCACAAACCTTATCTGGCAACTACATACTGGGGTTATTTACTAAAGCATTAGGGGCTGATCACTTAGCAAAGTAACAGTTTGTGTTAATTCCATTTGCTTAGTAAATGAGGCAATACTGTACCCAATTATGTGCAAGTCTCTGCACATGACTGAATATTAGAGGTGAACATAGCTTCCTAATTTACTTTGCTAAGCGATTACTGTAGTAAATCAACTCGGTCACCTTTATAATTGAAAAGTTTCATACACTGTTTGCAAACACCGATATTAACCTTTATATTCTAAGTGAGTTTTGCTGCTGACTGCAACATAGTTTCTTTTTGTAAAGGTATGTTGCAGAATGTGGCCTGTTTAAGCAAAAAACTATTTTCTTCCACTCATTATTTATGGTGATGGTCTACAATTCTCCCATTTTGTGTACTTCTGTACAACTAATAAGTACATGTTGCTCTATAGCAAAGCGCAGGTTCACATTTCACCAATTTCTACTTAAAACATATTTGGATGAACCAGCTGTGCAATAATCTTTGTATATCCGGATTTTAAGTAGGAAATGCTTTATTTATCTATGAGCATTCATATATTGCATAACATTAAAGTGACTGCATACACATGCTGGTGCAGACCATGTATATTCACATATTGTATAGCTATCACTTGATTTCTGAGAGGATTTTGTCTTCTTGAAAGCCAGTAGAAGCTCATACATGTCCGTAAAAGAGGCTTAGAAATATCTTTCTTTTATTTACAGTAGCTGTATGAATCTCTTTCCAGTTGCTTGGTAGACTCATCCTGAAAACTGATTATTTAATCTAGTAGTTCCCAAGCTGGGGTATATCTGCCCCCAGGGGTATGCTCCAGGATGTTAGGGATACTGGAAAAAATGTTGTAGTAGCAGTACTGTGACTGCATGTCATTAAGAGACTCTAGGCAGCACTGGCTTTGATGTGCAGGTGCAGGAGGAGCAATGGAGTGAGCGCATTATTCTGAATGGGTGGCTGGGCCATGCAGCATCATATGTTTCCATGACGTGGGTGGCCTGGCCCTGTGGCATCTCTAGTTGTTATATGTGCTGGTAACTGACCCACCAACACCATGGAAATGCATTAAGATGCTGTGTGGCCTGGTCACTTGCATCTTAGAGCTGAACACAAGGTGACAACACAAGTGACATTGCTTTCCTAGGAGCCTGATTGCTAAGCGGAATGATCCTAGTGAGAGAAGAAGAGTGGAGAGGAGTATTTTATGTTATGTATATTTATTACCAGGGCCGGTGCTAGGATTCGTGCCTACACAGGCAAGGTGCATTTTTGCGTCCCCCTCCCCCCTCTCCGACCCACTGTAAAAACAGGGCATTTTGACAAGTACCTGTACTTGTCAAAATGCCCCGATGTTTGCGCTATGTTTTTTTTTCACATACCTTCGGTGCGGGAAAGCAGCGTCGAGTCAGCGCTGGTCCGGTGGGAGGAGCTCCAGGTGGGGTCCTAATTTAGCTGGCCGGCGACTGCCTGAGGTGCCGCGCATGTCGGGATCCTCAGGCAGTCGCCGTAAGGCGGCCGCCTGACTTGCCTTGCGGTAGCGCCGGGCCTGTTTATTACCTTTTACAAGTAGCATTTACAAGGTAAATAAACAGTATGTATTTCTTATTGTGAGGAAAATCAACTCATATCGATCTGTACTAGGAAAATCAATGCATATTGAACACTGCACTAGTATCAGATACTGCCAGAGACTGTTCGATATTAATACATTTCTGCTATTCAAAATATGACAATCTTTTTCGGAATTAACAATGCATGTTGAACTGCCTTTTGACACAGGGGTAAAGAAATCATTTTAAATGGCATCAAAACCTTTGCAACAGCATTACTGTGGTTGCAAAATAAAATCTTGCAAAGTGATTTTAGGTTCGGACATTAATTTACTGTTAGGGGTCTATTCACGAAGCAGCCGAAGGATCTAGCCGTAGCTTCGGCCGATCCTTTGGCTAGCTTCGGCCCCAGGACCCCTTCGGTTCAGTAGAACCGAAGGGCTGCTGTACGGGCTATTCACTATAGCCCGTACAGCTCCCGAGCCGAACTCATATACCTCGGCTTGGCTGAGCCGTGCTGAAAGCCGAAGCTGGCAGGGCGGCCAGCTATTGGCCGGCCGACAGCCTGCTTCTGACAGCTGGGCGGAGCCAGCCGTCAGCCGGAGCCAGAAATTCTTTTTTTTTTCTTCTTTTTTTTGACGGCCCTCAGATATAGCTAGAGGCAGAAAGCACATTATCAGCTAACAAGATATCTAGCAAGATGGACAGATATAAAAATACTTCTAAGGTTTTTAACAGACCGAGGGGGCTTAATAAGAGAAGCTATTTGTTAGGGTTTACAAACTCTTTAATAATAGGCCAGTTCAGGCATTTTCAAGAAGAGCTAGTCTGTCTGAGAGTATTTTGTGTCTGTAATATCTCTTTTAATAGCACCTGCTCAATCTCTTCCAAACTGAAGTCTGATCTGATATCTGTTTCAAAGTAAATATGTATTTGCAACTTGAGATTATACAGAATGGTGTGGATCATTGCAAAGACCAACAAATGCAGATGTACTGAGCTTTTTGATTCAGTATATGGGGATGTTTGGCAGTTATTTCAGGTGTCTGACAAATGCTTCTTTTTAATGTCTGTGTGAATGTAGGTTTAAAGCTGTGAAATATATGGTTGTAGCAGATAACACACATTGTTTACAAAAATTGTTATTCTTTTCCATGTTATAGTCAATTGGGCCATGGTTTATAAGGATTTGTATGCACCCCTCGAGAGTGGATATTAGGTGCTTAATGGTCACTTATCTTTTTTCATCCAAACTAGGTCTACTGCAGAATTATCAGCGGGTATGCATAATTGGAGTTAATATGTTTATTAGAATATCTATTTTGCTAATGTATTCAGAGTGGAAGTTGTTTGACTTCCTGGCCAATAAAATTGCAAATTAGACACAGGATATTCCAGGAGACAAGTTTTCTGGACACCACAGAAATATTTTTAGGCAGGTGTGGCCTGGTGCACAGTATTAATATCTAAATTAACATTGTAGGTAACATGCCAATAGATTATGTAAGCACAATTTTCTTGAGTGCCATAATTTTTTACACAGCACAATTTGTTTTATATATCTTAACACTTCTATATGTCTTTGTTTAATCATTTGCATTCCTCTTGATATCATTTTTAATACATTGTACATTTCAAAATTATCATAATAAAAAGAAAGTAACTGACATTGATGTATAATATATTTCATGAAAGTTAGATGTTCATCTGAAAGAAACCAATACAAAGACCCTCAGGTACTCACATAATAACTTTCACAGTGATAGAAAAAGTGGATTTCTATATTTCAGCAGCACTTCTGGTACTTGTAAACCCAAGCTTTATTATAGGTTGTGATACCTTTTTAATGAATCAACACGGGAGTTCCTTACAGATGATGTTACAGCATACAAAGCTTTGCGTGTCACTGGGGTCTCTTCTGTAACTATAAAATAACTCAAGGTATGTGTATGTTGTTAAAAGCTCAGTGCCTGTGATTCACTGGGCTATGCTAGGGGTTAAAGTGTCACTTTCTGTCACAACTCTTACAAATGATAATGTTTAGTTAACCTTTGCAATAGAAGAGTGAATGAACATCTTGGTATAAAATGCCAGAAATCTGGATCAAAAGGTTAGATGTAGTGGAAATACCAAAATGTTGCATGTATTTACTTCCCATTATGCAATTAGTTTTGAAGGGTTATTAATGCAATTAATTGTAAAGGTTGTCTCAACTAGCAAATTGTTTAAAAATGTGTATTTGTATATATTAGTTCTTTCTTGACTTTTATAGCTATTAAACAGTAGTGGCTAAGTTTTTAAGTGCTATGCTTCATGCCTGAAACAGGTACCGTATATACACGAGTATAAGCCGTCCCAAATATAAGCCGAGGTACCTAATTTTACCACAAAAAACAGGGAAAAAGTATTGACCCGAATATAAGCCGAGGGTGGGAAATGAGGCAGCTACTGGTAGATAGATACCAATAAAATTACATGAATATTTATTTAAAAGAAAAATAACCTAGCTCCGTAAGTGCAAAACGGGGTACAGGGCTACATATCATGTACTACGGATAATTTAACCCATTCATATTAGCAGAGGATAATTGTAAATCTATTGTTCAGTGCATTCTATATGTAGTATATAGTACATGTACATATAGAGTGCCTGCAACAATACATTTACAATGATCCTCTGCTAACATGAATGGGTTAAATGATCCATAGTACAGGGCTACATACAGATCATTTAATACATTCATGTTAGTATAATTGTAAATGTATTGTCTGCACTGTATTAGCAGTCTATACTCTA
>NW_017308300.1:92387-145895 GCF_000935625.1 Nanorana parkeri | reverse complement strand
ATAAAATTTCCAAATAAAACCCCCCCCCCCCCCCCCATCTGCCCTCACTCACTGTGTTCATGTGCCGGTGATCGATCATCACATCACCGGAGAGAGCAGGGACGAGTCAGCGGCGCGCTGGTCCAGTGGGAGGAGCCTCCAGGTGGGGTCCTAATTTAGCTGGCCGAGCGTCGCGTAGCGTCACTGCTGCTCTGGTGGGCGGCGCTCCGAGCGGGGTCATCTGGCAGTCTCCGGCCACCTAAATTAGGACCCGGAGACTGCCAGATGACCCCGCTCGGAGCGCCGCCCACCGGAGCAGCAGTGACGCGACGCTCGGCGAGGTAAGTAAGAAGACAACTGACGCTGACTCGAGTATAAGCCGAGGGGGGCACTTTTCAGCCAAAAAAATGGGCTGAAAATCTCGGCTTATACTCGAGTATATACGGTATATGCACTTTTAAATAAATGACTCTATAATTTAAGTAATGAATCTTTGCGGTAAACCAGTGGTTCTAAATGTACAATGGAATCAGGGGCCCAAAGCAAAGATTTGCATGAATCTGTCCACTTTCATAAAATGATGGGTAAATCTTTTATTTTTTTGATTTATGATGCAAGTGAGACATGCAGATACCTTCTGTTTTAGAAGACTCCACTGATTTTTGTTATGACATAACAAAGGACTTTTTGTTTAAACCTTAACCTGCCAGTGATGTAAGGCTTATGGTGGAACAAATACATTCTCAGCTAGCCAGATCAGTGTGCTTTAAGTCGCCTGCATTCTCCCTTCTATTAAAAGCTCAAGGTCGCTTCAGCGACCATAAGCTTATGACAGTAGGGTCCCTCTCACTGTTCTCTGTAAATGAATAGCTGTCATCAGCAGGTAACAAGCCACTGATCACAGCTATTCATTCATAATCAGACCCCCCACTGCTCTGCAGCTCTCTACTCCCCCCCTGGGTGTCGGCATCATGATGGCCTCTGTCCCGCTCCAATCCCTGCTGCTCTTTCCCACCTGTATAATAAGAGGCAGCGGGGATCAGAGTGGACACAGAGTCAATCCACCTGCCAGCACCCATCCAGGATGAGAGAGCAATGACAGGAGGGATCATTGGTTACCACAACACATAGGTGTAAAGCCAACCTCCAGATTTTCAGCATAAGTGGCTTATTCATTTGTTTTTTTTAGAGTTTTGCAAAAAGTTGCAATTTAACATTTACAAATATTACTAACTCAATACAGTTTTATCTTTTAGATTTAGTAGGAATCTTTTTTTTGTGTGAGCCGATAATTATTTTAGTGTATTTCTAATCAAAAATATTGATTTGATAAACATTTGTGCAACTGTCACGGAACCTATAAAATTAGTAGCACCATCTTTTTATTCTACTGGTCCTGTGCTTTTAGAAAATGTTTGGTGTGGTCTTTTACAAACTCTAAAAGCTGCAGTTGAAAATTAAAAAAATAGGTGAACAAATTGTAAAAAATGGTCTGGCCAGCTGAGGTTAAAAATGAAATGCAGGGCCAGGCAGTGAATGGGTTGATTAAAGTCTGCCTCACAATAACCTGTCAGGTTATATTTTCTTATTGATCTGCAAGCCTACTCTATAGAGGAAATGTTTCAATACACTGCACTGATTATAGCCAACAGGTCTGAAACTGCAATGTGCAGTTTGGTATAAATGGCTCTAATAGAAGGTCTATTGTGTAGAAGTGTACCGCGAACCATCAGTTCTGGATGCACATTAGACTCAGTGACATCCTTTGCCCACTTTCCTAAAATGAGGGATAGACTCCTTTTTCCGCTGACCACCAATGTTGTAGAGGGCACTGATCACTGACCACCAGTGTTGGAGAGGACAAGTCATGGTATGTGGAAGGGACCATTGTACGTGATTAGTAATTTGGGCACTTAGTGGCGGGGATGTACCGTGTACGTCTCCCGTCACTAAGGGGTTAAACAACAATTTTATCACAAGATTATATGTGCATTTTATGTATGTTATTTATCTGTAGAAACCCCCTACTCAGAGGTATCACTCAAATGGCACTCTTGGGAGGGGTGGAGGATCTGGGCCAGCTCAGAGACTAATTGGTCATTTCCAAAAGAGGATAGGGCTACGAGATGCAAGGAAGGAGGGGGTTGTGCTAGAGAATTGACTCTTTCTGTAGTGCAGTTTTTCTAGCAAGTTCAAGGGCACATTGTAAGTAAATAAAAAATAATGTATGGAAGGAAAACACTGCAAGTAAGCATTTAAAATGCTTGATTGGTCTGTTATTTTACCTGCAATTTTATATTTTTGTGACCGTCTCTTTAGGACACATTTTGTAGGTTCAAGGATGACAACATTTCACCCTCACTGTTCAGTGTGTGCTAATTTAACCTTCTGCTCACTGCTGTGTGCTATGCATATGCCCCTGAATTCTTATCAGCATGCCAAATGGTGCACCGGGCCTCTTTGCAATTTTTACAATGCCCCTAGTTTTAATAGGCTTTATTATACCTTGCAGGTGTTAAATTTCAAAATATACTGCTGTATTCAGAAGTGAACTTTGTATTATACTGTCCCTAAAGGGTGCTACCTAAGAAAGATTGACTTTCCATGAAATCTAGTACCATTATACAGTGTATAGCCAAAATCTCACCAAATCTCTAAATTTTTCAAAAAATGGATTGTCCCCTAAATACGGACTGGAAGGAGACTCCTGATGTTTGAAAAGGATGAAGTTTAGACAGGCCTTCTACTTGTTGTAAATACAAGGGCACTTTCCAATGCCAGAGGTGCAAATTCTGTCGATACGTCCAGACTGGGACGGAGATATCCACCCTTGGGGGTAATAACTTCAAGGCCCACCATTTTGTCAATTGTGAGACAAGATGCTTTGTCACTGTGACATGTTTTATGTGGGTAAAACTAAACGCATGTTTAAGAACAGAATATCGGACCATTTGTCCGATAAAGCAGCAAGAGACCTTAGGTCCCCCATAGTTAGACACTTTGTAAATACCCATAATGGACGTATCGACAGACTTCGCTTTTTTGCCTTGGATAGGGTCCATCAACCCAGACGTGGGGGGGATTGGGATAAATCCCTATTGTAGAGAGAGTGCAGGTGGATCCATCAGACGGAGGCTCATGAGGCGCCAGGTCTCAATGATATGATTAACTTTAGTTGCTATCTCTGAACCACATGTACATCAAACATAATGCGTCTTGCTTCTTATTGAACCAGCTCCGAGTAAGGGATTTCTATAATTAGGGGACAATCCATTTTTTGAATAGTTTTGTTGAAACCCTGGGGATTGGTATATTATATAATATTATTGCTCTGGCGTAACTCCGTTATGTTCCCCTGTTTGCTGCATCAAATCTCTAAATTTCTCACTAAATGTGCCAATTTACAATATTGCAACACATTTGTTTTTTTTCCTTTTGATAATTGATTTAAAACATAAAATTATTATCAAATCCACTTTGATTTTAGAATACTTTTAGAGCACTTTTTTTTGGAATACTTTTTGCTTTGTAAATCATTTTAAAAATGCTATATTGTATTTCCTCCTTGGCTCTTGTCGCCACCTTGTTACTATACAAAAACAAAAAGGGTTTATTGCAAGATAAGACTACCAGCTTAGACACTCACCTTTTATTGTGGGGAGGCTGGCTTATCCAAAAGCCCCCTTATTTGTCTTTTTTTAAGCCAGCTGACCTAAATTTAAATGTTGTCATAGGGTATTTACACTGGGACCTCTTAAAGTGAGGAAACTGGCTTATCTAAAAGTCCCCTTATTGGCCCTTTGTAGGCTTGCTGACCTAAATTTAAAGGTTGGAATAGTGTATTATAGCTGACATAGTGATGACATGATTGGGAAACACTACGATTAGTTGTTGATCATTAAAGGTGACCTGTGCTTTCTGTGAAAGCCAGGTTTGAGAACTAGCTGCTGTGCAAAGTGTCAGCTGCTGGCTCTCAAAGGGATGACTTCATTAACACATGGTCAGCATGGTGCATTATGGTGAGGAATGTTAACATAGGTTCCTCTTAACCCTTTCCTGCCTATATATATATATATATCTACCATTGCAATTTAAAGATCCAGACTCCACAGCCTAGTGAGTCATTGATCAGAAAACAAAATGCAGAATGAGTGTTCAGACTTAACAAACATCATTGACTGCATAATTGTTCCAGGTTTTGTGAAGTCACAATCAGACCTAGCATATTGCACTTTTAAAAACAGGCTCCACGTCACTGAGCTGACTTCCCATGTATGGGGCACACACACATGCAGCACTAACACTGTCCGATGCAGCCATCTTTCCTACTATGGGGGAGGCTGCAAAAATGGCTGCCTCAGGCAGCTTCCACCCCTGCACAACCCTGTGTGCATATACAATAAAGTTACAAATTAGGAAAATGTGAGGTTAATAAATAAGAATTAAATAATTACTATTAGTGTTTTAGTGGTACCATATGACATACATTCCTCAGGCTGAATTTAATAAAAATAGCAAATGTATTTTATTAATAAAGTTGTATTGACATTTTTTCCATTTAAATAACATAACAGACATCAGGAATATTGCATGCACCTTTACATCAAGTAATGGCCACATTCCAATGTAATCAACAATAATTTTCCAAACATCCAGGACTCTTTACATTTTTAGGCAGTGTATTTCAGAAGAACCATAGAATTAAACATCCTATAACTAAAATAAGAAACAAACTTTCACATATTGGATATATAAACACAAATACAGGGAAACACAAGTATCATGTTATTTTGTGATCTTTGTTCAGTAGAACTACTCATATCTATTGCTGTTAGTAATTGATTAATCAAGTTTTATTGTTTTATGAGGTCTGACACTGTCTCCAGTAGAAATGTACAGGGTGTTGTGTTATTAAAGGGTAACCATCTTGCCCAGACATTGTAATGTTTTAATATCAGTTTTTTGAAGAATTGTATTCACTTCCATTAGATGTATCTTGTCCCCTCTTAGTGTCAATTGCTACTGATGGTGACCTAGGAGCTTTTAAGTATTTTGGAATCAGGCTTTTGGCAGCAAGAGCTGAGGTAGCACAGATTTGTTATCATTAGGGGCAGGCTATGGTTTGTTTTTACATAAGAGGGAGACAGTTGTCATTTTCCAGGTTCTTTTGTTAGGTTGATAATTTGTTCATAGTAGGGTTTTAATAGGGAGCACTGACACAAAAATTGGTAAATGATGCCCAGGGCCAGTCCACATCTACAGCACAGTGGGCAAGTTCTGGTGTCCCGCCTATGTAGGTGCACTAGGTCTCTCTGCCACTATACTAGAAGTTTAAAATTGCCATCTGATACTATTATTAATAATACTATAATTAATGGTATAACTAGCAAAAAAAAGGTTAGAAGAAGAAATTAACATTATGATGAACCAGGACATATATCCCTGATATACAAATCAACCATGAAGTTACACACTATTCCTTAGAAGATAAAGCAAAATCATTTTGCACCAAATGATTTGGATGGATTTTGTCCCCTCATTTCTTACCATTTACTAAATCCATCACCTAAGGCATGCCTTTTCTGTCAGAATCCAAATTAGCACCTATCACAGAAACCAGGCAGGTATACATTCCTTTTTTCAGAGAGGTCACAAATACCAGGCCCAGTCTGAAATAGAAGGGGTGTACTGTGGAATAGTATGTGTAGTTTTCACTACATTCAAGAGTTGCAATTAGGAGGAAGAATCATCTTCCTCCTCTGAATCTAACCTTTGGATGGAGGAGGGTATATTGCCTCTATCTCTCACTGACCTTTTAAAGTCTGCCCTAAGCGTTCTGTCTGGGACTTTGTCTTGTTTTCCTTATTCTTTCCACCTGTCTCCTGCTGCAAATGCTGCTTTGGACTGAGGGGGGACTGCCTGGCTAAACTGCAGACCATCCTAGTTTGGTATCGCCTCATTGTTCCTCTGTATTTTGAGGCAGGGATGGTGGAGGGAGAGCCTTCCTTTGCTCTCTTTCTCCCCATACTGAGAATCACTGCCTTTAGGTGTCTGCGGGATCAAGGCTTTGTTTATATATGGTAAGGTTTTTTTTTAATCATCTTAATGGGCATCAGAGTGGGAGTGCTACATTCTAGCATATCTTCCCCATCACAGTTTACCTCACCCACCTGAATCTTTTACACATCCATGTTCACCTTATTTTACTAAAAACTCTTGAAAAAAAAAAGTACATGGTTTCTGCTTTAAAAGGAAACATTCCTGCCTAGTGAAAATGTGTGGGGCGTGTTACTGCGGATTTGAAAGGGAATAATAAGGTAATAAATTGTTCAGTCAACCAAAAATCTGCCTTAAAAAAATGTTTAGATTACTGTAACAAGATTATTGACTAGGAATGGTTTAGTCATAATGCAGTTTTCAGTTGAAATGTATCTTTTATGAAACACGTCATGAAAACCCAGAAAATAAAACATATTTAGAGTGTGTTAATCTACAACAGTCACTTAAAAAAGCTGGTTTTAAAATTCAAACCGGTCTAATGGTTTACTGGGGGGAGGGAGCTGCTAAGCATTCAAGTCATGTTCTTTGCAAAGCCTTTAGGCATTTAACACAATAGCAAGATGCCTTCTTAACTCTTTTGCTGTTGAGAGAGGCCTGAAACGTGACATGCTGCAATGCAGTCACAGTAAAATAAATACACCTGCCCTTAAACAACTCTCATTTCTTATTTTCACAAAGGTATCCAAACCAGTTTCCTGTTAGTTGGACCCATGCTGCAGTTATTAAGGCTGATGCATTATTACACATTCAATCCATATCTGTATAAATATTTAAGTAAGTGAAAATGAAATTTTCCTTAACAACACTCTTTATAAAACATACATTTTTCATTGAGTAATAGAAAAGCTAGAAGCATGCTGCATTAAGATGACATATCAAACTACATTTTCCTACTAGGCTTGTTCTCTGCTACTTCAGACTGTTTAGTCAATGCCATTAATCAAAATCCTATAGCAGAAAATCCATGCATAAGTCCTACACATTTGTTGCCATGGCAACTATTCAGAGTTTTCTTTATGTGTCAGACAACATCAGTGGAGATAAATTCTATTGTTTTCACGCTGACAATTCTTTTTGTGTTGCCTTAATCCATAGAAAAAAAAATCTTTGCTTTGTAGCTAAAAAGACCACCCAACTTACACATAATAATCATCATTTAAAGCAGTAAATGGGCACATATTCATGATTTAACAATGAAACACAAAACATCAGACTACATACCATTGTCCCCTTAATGGTACTTGTGTAAATAATTAAAGATAATATTACAAGTACTTTATCACAAAATGATTGTTTTAACATTATATCCAAATGAAGGATTATTGTTACATAAATAATGTTTCTCTGAGAGGAAACCTAATACATATGTTTAAAAAAGAAATAAGGAGGTTAATTACAGTTGCCATATGCCCCGTAAAAATATATTTGCATGTGCAAGAATATACATATTTAAACATGTGTGTGTTTATGTCTTTATCAATAGATTTATTTAAAATACACACATTTCATTTATCTATCTATCTATCTATCTATCTATCTATCTATCTATCTATCTATCTGTAAAATAACCTAGTTTCAACTAATGTATTCTCAAAAATGTTTATCAGGAAAGCATTTTTTCATCTATTTCTCTATTCTCCGTTTAAGAGCTGACAAAGCTCATTATCATGATATACTGCAGAAGAGTTCATTTAGGATCCTTTGCAACATCTGTTCCTGGGAGTGCTTAACCTAAGGTTCCCATCTGAAAGAACATAGATTCTTTCATTACATCCAATCTTTGCTTTCTCATCTTCTGGTATCAGAGAAACACAGAACTCACTTTACAAATATTTTATTTGATGTGCTTGACATGCTTTCTGTGAAAATTCTAGATTGTTGTTTATTCATATTTGCAGACATAAATTTGTCACAGAATAGTAAAAATTATTTAAATCTTTTGTAAGCTTACCACCTTAAAGAAATAATTTCCTTGCTAATGAAAATGAAACTGTTTGTGGAGTATATATGCAACTCATGCTTCCATCTGTTCAGCATTAAACAGATTCAAATGTTCATTAGCTTTTTCCTTTGACAGGCTAATGTTCCTTGGGCTAACTCTGCTTGCACTGGGAACAACAAATCAACCCCTGAGCCTGGGTATGTACACAAGTACATTAATACTTATTGTGCAGGTCTGTATGATGCAGTAGGTAGGGCATTGAGAAGTACCACAGGGTGAGGCAGTGGCCTAAGGAAATTAAGAAACCTTCATTTTGCCTTTGTCTGCAATTTGGAAAGAATATGGCCACAATGGAGATCTCATGCAAAGCATCAAAAAATAGTAAAATGCTAGGTGACTAGAAATAATTATTTAAGGTACCAGGGTCTGTTGGGAGCTATACTCACCTCCTCTCTACTGATGCAATGTGGGCGAGCCCCCTCACTGACATTTTCACTAGGTCTTCCACGTTGGGGATATTCTGCCATCTTGATTGGCCATGCCAGGATGACCTAACTCCCATGCATGCACAGGAGTTTATTTATCCTGGTTTATGCCAAAAATATAGTTGAGCAAAAGGCTGTTCACATTGCAAGGAAATTTTCCCTTTGCAAGGTAAATTTCACGTATTTTAGTAAATGTGAAAATACACTTCTCTCTGCAAAGCATACAAACATGGGCAAGGGAAAAAGGGTTAGTTATGCTTGCACATGATTGGATTGTAGAAGTCAGCAGAGCTTCAGCTCATTTACTAAGCTAAGGGGAAAGTCCCTTGCAAAGTGAACAGCCTATTTTCCTTTAGTAAATCAACCCCATAGAGAATAGGATGTCTCCTCTTCAACGCACTGCTCCCACAACTTATTTCCTCACATCTTGTGTGCCAACGGACCGCGGAAGAAGGCCGGAGTGATGATAGTGATCAAGAACACTGTTTCCTTCTTGCTTCTTGACTCTGTGATCGATGATGCGGGACGTTACATTGTTTTGGTTTGCTCCATCAACTCGGTGCACTACACCATTGTCAACGTATATGCACCCAACACGCACCAACCACGGTTTCTGACCAAGGTCCTCAAGAAAACGTCCTCCATACAGAAAGGCTCTCTCCTAGTCGCTGGAGACTTTAACCTTGTACCTGATCGCCAGCTAGATTCTACCAAGCCCTCCAGCCGCAACCTCCCCTCGCTTCAGCCCTGGCTCCATAAAGAGAACCTGTTCGACGTATGGAGATGCCAACATGCCTCGGAAAAGGACTTCACATTCCACTCATCAGCTCATAACTCATACTCCAGGATTGACCTATTCGCAGTGGACAGAGGTCTTCTTCCCAGAGTACTGCGGTCTACTATCCACGGCATTACCTGGTCTGACCACGCTCCGATCACTATATGCCTTTTGGAGACCCAACCCTACACCTCGACATATGTATGGCGCAACAATGTATCTTTGCTCTGCAAACCCGAGAACATTCTGAAGATAACGAATGATCTACAAGAATTTTTTGAGCTCAACGCACCAACCTCCCTTGACCCGTTCAACCTGTGGAATGCGCATAAGGCCTACGTGCGTGGCCTCCTTCTGAAGATCAGAGCCAGGGCGCGGAGACAAGGTAAGCAGAGAATCGACCACCTTCTAACCCAAATTCGGTCCCTAGATACTCAAAACAAATCCTGCCCCGACCCACAACACCTCTCCACCTTGAACAAGCTGAGATTCTAATTGAGACTGCTTTTGATTGACCAATTCGAGGCAAGCTCTTTTAAGTTCAAAGCTCAATTTTATTCTTGCGGCAACAGACCCGGTAAACTCTTAGCCCGTAGACTTAAACAGACCCGCGCTGCATCCAAGATACCGTACTTATTCCACCCAGTCTCTACTCATAAGATGTGGCACCCTCAAGACATAGCTGACTCATTTAGCTTGTATTATAGCAAACTATACAACCTCAAGGATGACACCTCGATCCCACAACCCACGTCCTCGGACATAGTGTCATACTTAGAATCCCTACGCCTGCCTCATCTCACGGAATCTCAGCTTGCTCGGGTCAATGCTCCTTTCTCCCCAACCGAACTAGCTAATACTATTAACAATATGCCAAAGGGCAAATCTCCAGGCCCGGATGGGTTTTCCAACGAATATTACCAGATCTTCCAAAAAACCCTGACCCCATTTTTATTGAAGGTGTTCGACGCTGCTGCTGCCTTGAGATCTTTTCCTCCAGAGATGTTGAAAGCCCTCATTGTGACTATACCTAAACCAGGTAAGACACCGGATTCCCCCAAAATTTTCGCCCCATTTCCCTGCTAAACTGTAACCTTAAAATATATGCCAAACTTTTGGCACAACGCCTGACTGATGTAATCCCGACGCTGGTCAAGCCAGACCAAACGGGGTTCACTAAGGGACGTGAAGCTCCTGATGCCACGAGACGAGTGATAAATATCATCCATAAGGCGAGGGCCTCTGGGGTTCCTTCTCTGCTTCTGGCACTAGATGCGGAGAAGGCGTTCGACAGGGTCCACTGGTCATACCTGCGCCAGGTTTTGACCAAATTTGGATTTGTAGGCCACATCTTTTCAGCTATAACAGCCCTTTACTCGTGCCCATCGGCTCAGGTGTTCACGTCTGCCACTCTGTCAAGCCCGTTCCAAATTACCAATGGGACTAGGCAGGGGTGCCCCCTTTCACCCCTGATATTTAATTTATCTGTGGTGGTATTTGACACCCTCTCGCCTAGCCAAAATGTCACCGGTCTCCTCTGCAGAGTGCTGGAGGGGCTGTGGACTTACGGGCACATTGATACATACCTACTGGCAATGCAAGTCCCTTACCAGCTTTTGGAAAGGCATCTTCCAAATAATATCCGCAGTGACTGGCTTCCTTTCCTCTCCCAGGCCCCACATGGCCCTCCTTCACTTAGGGACAGAAATATACCCTACCCACCTCAGAACGCTGGTGATTCACATCCTCCTAGCGGCCAAATTAACAATAGCTAGACACTGGAAGGGGCTACAAGCAGCCAATGTCTCAGAGACCCTGCAGATACTGAGGCTCCACTGCGAATACGAACGAGTGCTCGTGAACCGCAATGACACAATGTCAGGCTTCACAAATAAATGGCGCCCGTGGTTTATATGGTCTCGGCATGACACCCCTCCCCCTTGACTGCGAAGTGAGAGCATTCACATAGCTCACTATGGTCTGGTCCCGAGACTTTGTCTGAACTTCCACACGTGCAAACTAGAACAAGTCCATTTCCACTTAGCAGAAAGGCTGAAACCTGAGTTGCAGGACATTTGAATAAGCAGCTGATGTGCTTCATCAAAAGTGAAATTGGGAACTGATGAGCACAGGCAAACAGCTTGGATCAATGTTTTCAAAAGAGGAATATTCCCAGGGGAATCTTTCACTATACTGTTTATCATGGCTATAACTATCATCATTATTCTTCAACATATAAAAGACTATGAAACGGGAAAGGATAAGGACATGCTCACACATCTGTTGTACATGGATAACCTAAAGCTCTACACCAAGTCAGATGAAGTTATGGCATTCCTGAACAATCCTGATATATAATGATATAAATACATTATTTGCTTAAGAAAACTACACAATGAGACATGATGCCTAACATACTAAAAAATAAAATGTGTGTTTTCTTACATTTTAAAAACTATTGTGCCAATGTGTTTACATCTGAGAAAATACTGCCATAAAATGTTTAAGGGTTGAAAACATGGTTTACCAAACAACCCATATCTATATACTCTTAGCATCTGATTTGTTCTGGGCATTTCCCTATATTCTCTGCTGATTTATTTTTCCCTGCTGTTTTTCACTTCCCCCATTTTTAAGACTCCTGCCATGTGGCCACACTATATCGGGTATAGTAGTAGAGTACTATAACACCCATGTAGTATCAATGTTTGACTAACTTCAATGTTTGGCTAACGTCCCTCCCATTTCTTTTGCTGGCGTCACAGGACAGAAAGTGGGGGAAATCTTTCCAGTGTGGTCACAGACAGAAATAAAACCACAACAGAAATTTCTCAATATATCTAAAAAAAAGTTAGGTTTTAAGCAGTCGTCAACAAAAGATAAAGGTGCTCAGTCACTAAAATTACTTGTCTAGTTGAGCTCTCAAGATCTGGTTGATAGGATCCTTAAACTTAACCTCCCTGGCGGTATTCCCGAGTCTGGCTCGGGGTGAATTTTCAATGCTTTATATTATAATTTTTTAATTTCGTGTTTCAAACTTTATCATACCTGGGATGTCTACTGGACTCTTGTTTGGACAGATTTGGGTGAGTTATTCCTAGGATTTACTAAGAACTACAGGCCTACAATGTAAAACAACATATTTGCTTGAAAAACAATGTACCGCTTTTGGTACCTAAAATCCTGAATAATCATACCGCCAGGGAGGTTAAACTAAACACAGGAGATAAATCTTTAAAATGCATTCAAGTACCTAAACTATTAACAAAAACAAAGCTTATTTGTGTATTACTCGGCTGTAAATCCTCAAATCATCTCTGAATTAGTGCTGACACTGTCCTTCCTTCTGGAGGGTGGCTACTTTTGTTCCCCCTGGTCCTTGTGTGTGTTGTAAAGTAGCCACAGCTCCAAGCTCGCTCCCGTGGTAGACTACAATCTCAATACAAATTACAATGTCATATTAAAACTAGCAGTATAATGGTGAATAGGTGCCACATCCCTGTGTCATAATTCAAAAGATAAAAAAACATGTTCTTTTTCTTTTAAGGTACATCAAGAAATGGACGTATGCAACACCATACTATTAAATAAAAAATCTTTATTTACATATCTAAAGTTAGTAGTTTAGCGCCGATATGTACATATCATTACAATCTTACATTATACATTGTATAGCCCCATCTTCTCATAATTCTTTTATCTTTAGCAGAAAGTTTTTATACATAGATCTTCCTTTGATTCCTTATTATATGTCTTATATTTCAAAAATTATAGATGAAAAGATGCTTCTTGCTCTCTTAACCTTCCTGGCGGTATTCCCAAGTCTGGCTCGGGGTTAATTTTCAGTACCAAGAACGGTAACCCCGAGCCAGACTCGGGATTGCACAGAAAAGTGTCACTTACCTTGTCCCTGCGAGCCCGCAGTGTCCTCTGCTGTACGCGGCCAGCCGATGCCGGCATCTGAGCTTTAGTTTCGTTTTCTGGCGTCACAGCGGGGGGTGGAGCCAGCGGGAAATTCAAAAGTAAAAACATGACATTTACACAGAATACACACAATACAATGTAATCTGCTATGATTTTGTCCCTAGAGCTTTGTCTGCACTTCTACTGTTCTTTCTGCCTGGAAAATTGTGAACGTCCATGGCATCCAAAAAGCATCCCTTTAGGTCAAAAGCGGTTTTAGACCAGGTAGAAAACAGCGATAGTAAATTAGAATCACTTGCAGAATTGAGCGATAACGATTAGTTGGGAAATTCGTCATCAGACACTGAAAGTGACTTTCAGGGGTCTCTTCACTAAGCTGCCGTAGGCAGAAGAGTGAAAGACCGACCTGAAGTGAAGTGAGCTGAACGCTGTTCGGCTATTCACTTCAGGCTGGTACGGCTGATTTCAGCTGTATATCGGCTGAAATCAGCCGTACATCGGGTGGCTTCACGTGGCTTCGGGTCGGCCACGAGGATCGAGGTTCTACTTGACCCAAAGTGCAGGAGGAGTTCGACTCAGCCGATCCAACATCTGGATCGGCTCTATTCTTATAGATGCCGAACAGCAGTGAGTGAATAGCCGAATGCCGCTGAGCCTGGTGCCTGAACTACAGCATATATTATTATTATACAATATGATTAAATGCAGTTTGCAATAGATCACTGTCCCTGGATGCAGGATACGTACATCCAGGGACAGTGATCTATTCAAAACTGCTTTTAATCATATCACGCACATTACGTGCGGACTGCCGCTTACAGATATGGCCGCTGTCACCTGGTTATTAACTTCAGTGGGTACAGCAGCCCCATCTAAGTGGGACACCTGACATTCCTGTCACAAGAATCTGTATGTTTCTGCTGCAGGAATGCCAGAATGTCCTGTGTAACGAGGCCTTATTCTTTAACAGTGCCACCAATAAAGCTGGGAAAATGGGATTTACAATTACACAAGGGGGGGTTCAAATTACAACTTAAAATACCACTGGGGTTCATCATTTGTAACCCCATTTTCCCCGGCTTCACTGGGGTGGCAGTGTTATTTTAAGTTATAATTACACTGCCACACCACAGAAGGATTACACAGTGCAATATAACGCACTTTCCCTCATTTCTTTGGCTTGGCAGTGTAAATACAACTAAAAAAAAAACAGTTACACCAGTGAAGCTGGGAAAGGTGAGGTTACAAAGTGGGTGCATTGTGGGTGGTGTAGGTGCACAGTATGAGCAGTGTGGGTGGCGGAGTGGGTGAGTACACAGACTGGGTGGGCAATGTGGGTGGGTGCACAGAGTGGGTGTCAGTGTGTTTGCACAGAGGGTGAGAGTGTGAGTGGGTGCACAGAGAGGGTGACAGTGGGAGGGTACAAAGTGGGGTTGGGAAATGTGGGTGGGTGCACAGGGTGGGTGGCAGTGTGGGTGGGTGCACAGAGTGGGTGGCAGTGTGGGTGGGTGCATAGAGAGGGTGGCAGTGGGCAGGTACACAGAGTGGGTGGGCAATATGGGTGGGTACACAGAGTGGGAGGCAGTGTGGGAGGGTGCAAAGAGAGGGTGACAATGGGCGGTGTTACCTGAATTACTATTTCAAGTTATGATCTGCTATATAAGCATTCACACTTACAGGTATAATATTCTAAGGATTCATTCATGAGATTTTTGAGCTCAACACAATAACAGAATTTATTGGTATATAGTACCAAGACTTAAATACAATGAACCAACAATCTATTTAACTACAACATACAAAGAAAAGATTTAAACATGCCAAATATCCAGACATTGGTATCTAACAGACAAACAGACATACAGTTAAGTGGGGGAAAGATTATATGTATAGTTACCCATTAATCGTCACATGAGGGCCCCATCCTGGTAAAAAAGAGCTAGCTTCTTTCCTCAATCATTAATATACCCCTGGTGTCCATAGGGATGCATGGCAAGTCTCCCATTGGTTGCCTCCCAAGGCCTAATGGAGATTGGAGGGTTTCCAAAACCCTCTTTACAACTCCACACCCCCTCACTTCCGATTGGCCAGTCTACATATTATTAGATCAAAGGGTCTTGGCTCCTGATAAACCTGCTATGCAATTATCCGAACAGGCCTGAGCTCGACAATAGCACTATTTGCAATTCATTGGGCTTGCCACTCCCCTCCACAGTGATAAGCACAACAAAGACTTTATTTCCCTACAAGCTACCCCCACCTCAGGTGAAATATTTAAAACAAGAAATAAAACTATATACATATGTCTTATGAAGATTTGACATAAACTTATAAGGTAACAGCGGGTACAAAGAGTGGGCAGTATGGATGCATAGCATCTCACCTCCCTTCCTCTGGCCAATTCTAAGGGCTTGTTCACACCATATACAGTGTGTTCCAGTGTGGTTAGCTGCTGGAACGCACTGTATGGATTTCTTCTGATCGCACTGGACCGCAACAGGGGGGCAGGGGGGCGTGGCGGGGGTGCCATTGACTTTAGTGCACTACCAAACCCCTTCCTGCTCCAGCACGCACAGGGGAGTTTTTTATGCGATAGTGCACTCCAGCAGCTAACCACACTAAAACGTACTGTATATGGTGTGAACAAGTCGTAACCCTTTTTTCTCTATGCAACTTTAGGACCTGACTCCCCAATGTCCCACCACCCTCATTAAGTGGCCTTACCTGTCAGCAGTCCAGATCACACTTGCACTCCGCTGCTTCTCCTAAAGCCGAGCACAGGCAGGAGATAACTCCGCCCTCCCCCGCTCTACACTATGACTGTGGCAGGGGAGAGGATTGCTGTCACGTACCTGGTAAGAGACCGGAAGGCAAGGAGGCTTCTCTTGCGGCTCGTGTCTCTCTACCCCTGGAAGTAGGGACAGGGAGCAGGCAGACAGCGAGGAGCACGAGTGCCATGCAGGATGAGTCCAGAAGTCCTCTGAGCGGATGGTATCGAGGAAGAGACGGGAGACTGAAGCGAGGTCAGGGGAGCCAAAAGTCGGAGCCAGCCGGGCAGCAGGGTACACAATCGAAAGGCAAAAGCAGAGTCCAGAAACAGGCCGAGGTCAGGGGCAGGCGGCAATCCAAATAGCAAGGTCCAAAAACAAGCTGGGTCACAGGAGGCAAGGCAGGAGCAGGCACAGGAACAACTAGCTGAGAAAGACCATCAGCAAAGGCAGACTCGCTCTGTATAGTGAGCTAGATCCAATTAGCTGCATCACTTCCTGTGCGACGGACGTTGCACGTGTTTCCGGGCACTTCCGGTTTTCGGGCACTTCCGGTTTGGGACACGTCCGATTCTTGACACTTCCGGTTTTTGACACTTCCGGTTTCTGCGCGCATGCGCAGCCGCCATCTTGCCCTTACAATTGCAGGTTAGGTTCCGTGCGACCTGCAGTGTTTGACTTGCGGCCGCACGGAAATTGAGGACCCCTAAAACCTCCCTCCTGCTCCTGACCGGGCCCCCCTCTGGTGCGGGCCCCATAGCGCCCACCTGGGTCGCTATGGCGGTAGTTCCGCCCCTGCCGCCAGGGAGGTTAATGTGTTTCATGATTACCCGCTTCAGGAGAGGGCTACAATATACGTATACACTATATTTCTATCCAATTATGGCTTCCCAAAATCCTGTAAACACCTCTATACATCCAAAACCATTCTCCAGTCATCAATCATTAAATAAAGCTGTTCATCAGTGTTATCACACTGTGGGGCAGCTTTATGGTCCTTGAATGCATATTTAAGAGTTAATTCCTGAGTTTAGTGTCCTAAATCTAAATTCCTGAGTTTTAAGGGAATAGTGTCTCCCACAACTCATCTTTGCTCTTAATCATGTCCATGTTTTGGCCCAATTTCCACATTATGTTCTTTAAAACAATGTAAGTTCAAGTTTAAGTGTTTAAAGTACATGCAAGTATTTCACTGATTTGAGACTTTTCATACAGCGATATGGTACCCCACATAGCCCCAAACCCCCTGACAACGAGCTAATATAATGTATTAATTACATATAACATCCCTTTGTTTACTGTCTCTGCCAAGTTTTATTCCGTGTATGCTAGATTCTAATGTCTACAGCATCTACAATTTTTGTATGTATTATTAGATATGATTAACCTGGTTAGTAACCTTCTTATGTTTTGGAAAAAAACATTCGAAATCAGGCCTCTATGAAAACTTACTCAGAAGCATTTTCACTTTACTGCCCTGTAACACCTGCTAGTGTGCCTACTATAGAGATTCCTGTAGAGATTCTACAGTGTAAAGAACATACTCATAAACATGTCTCAGACAAAAAGTAACTATAGTGTCAACGACTCCTTAACTGTTTTTTGCATGCGTGGGGTTGGACATTTGAATACATTCTAGCATGTTTTATATATGTTTAGTGCAAAGCCAATAATCATGTGGAGACTCCCACATCCTACTATAGTCAGATCAGCGAACGATGGACTCTAATTGGTTCTTATTGGTTACTGCACTTTGGACATTGCTTTTCATCTCGTTAGGTAAATATGTTTTTCTCCAAAAACTGCTAAGCACAGCATAGCAATAACTGGCATAGGATCTTTGCAAACATTTTCACTATGTTATTAGTATTTCAATTGGCTTTGTAAGAAATTAGTTTTATTTAATTCATTTAATAATTCTGATCAATATACTCTTTACATAATGAAATGAACGTCATGCTGAGACTTTGAAAAAACAGTTAAAAATGACTTAACATACTCTATATGTATGCACAAAACTTTATTTTTAGTTTTAGATAAAATAGGAAAGGGTAGATTGAAGGGTTGGGCTCGATGTTCGAGCCGAGCAGTTCGCTCGCCGAGCACCCCGCACAATGCGCTGTGCCTTGTGAGCCCTGATTGGCTAAATCCTGTGGTCAGGTGCAAGACTTTGCTTAATCAAGGCACAACTGTGAGAGCCATGATTGGACAAAGTCAATACCCAATCATGGCTCACCTGTTACAACTGTTAACAGTTGGGTGGAGCTAGCTGTCACTGCAAATGTTTAAATGTTACCGGCATCTGTCAAAATGCCATTATGCGGCGGGTGTTCGTCGCAAGTGAAGTGGTCGTCTGGTTTTTTAAAATTATTATTATTACTATTTCTTTTTTATTTAATCGAGTCGTGGACAACGCTGGACGTTGTGATTGATGCTGGATTACTCCTTACTCTTTCACAACGGGGGGGCCCTGTAAAAAACTTACCCCATATCGTTCTGGGCCACGATCCGGGGCCGTGCACACGCACGACGTACCTTAGCTCCTCCCTCCGGCGTACATGCACAACGTTCCTTAAGCCGCGGCCAGACGAATCTTTGGCGTCCTACTGTTTGTGACAGTGAACGCTAAAGATTCACTCTCTGCATCCCCAGTCCACAAAAGGGAACCAGGCTTCTCCCAGACTGCCACCACTTCTTCGGCAACTGTAGTGGTTGTACTGGGGAACCAACTTATCATTGCCTCCTGCCCGGAACTGCAAGTGCCTGGGGTGATAGCGGCACAGCAGTGCTTCCCAACTACCATCCTCTGCGATACATCTCTGTTGAGACCTCCACAACCGCAAGTACCTGTGGCTAACTGCTATATTGCTACTATATACAGTAACGTGACAGGGAATTGTCATTGCCTTACTGGAGGGACTATTGCTGTTATCATTATTCGCTTGTGGTATCTTTTCCCACACCTGTGACATACCAGAACTGAACTTACTTACCTGTGACTTGCCATATCATTTGAGTTGTGTATGGGCATACTGTAGAAAGTAGGAAGTTGCTTACTCCAATCATAGTGCGGTACCATACTTACCATCCTGCCTTGCTGATCCTAAACTGGCCTCTTGGGGCTTCTACTAAAGTTGTGTCAGACACTTCAAAGGTGTCACAGTGATTCGGAATACCCCCATTGTTCCACCACGGTTACATGATGTTACCGGTCTCATACACATCTCTAAGTTGCTGAGAGAGTATGAAAGAGACCGCTCACTAACTAAACCGTTAAATACGTTGCTCCGCAGTTGTGATCCTAGGCGTGCGTTGCAGAGGTGTTACAGGCCCGCATCTGGGTGCCCCTTTATTAAAGGCCCCCTGCCCTCACCCCCACAACCAACGCCCCAGGGCTTGTGGGGAAGAGGCCCTTGTTCCCATTGGCATGGGGACAAGGTGCTTTTCCAGGGGCGACCTTGGGAAAGAACCCTCCCAGTGCCAAGGGCATGTGGCCTGGTATGGGAGGGGGGGTGCTCGTTTGTAGCCCCCCTTTCCAGCCCTGCCAGGCCTATGCTAGCACCAAGGGACTGCTTGGGAATTTTAAGGGGACCCCACTCCCCCCCCCCCATTTTTGGGGATGGGGGTCCTCCTTAAAATTCCTACCACACCTTAAGGGCCTAATATGACTTTAAGGGGGAGTCCCACACACTTTTGTTTTTACATGGGGTCCCTCCTACAATTCCTACCAGACCTTAAGGGTCTGGTATGACTTTGAGGTGGAACCCCACACACTTTTTTTGTTTTTTTTACATGGGGTCCCTCCTAAATATTCCTACCAGACCTTATGGGTCTGGTATGACTTTTGGGGGGAACCCCATATTTTTTTTAATGGGGTCCCTCCTAACATTCCTACCAGACCTAAAGGGTTCAAGGGTTCTGATATTGTTTGGGAGGGGGGACCACGTGCTTTAAAAAAAAGGTAATTTTGTTTTCTTTAGAAATGTCAATTTTGCTGCAGCAGTTTCTATACATTGTACAGATGCACCACTTTACAGGCAGGTAAGGGGACCCCCCAGGCACGATATTTAAAGGAATTTTTCATTTCTGTTGTTACCCATTAAGCAATGTTAAAATCACTGCTCCTTTAAAAACTGTTTTTCCCCATTGATTCCTGTCCCCCACGGCAGTCCCCCCCTAACATTCCTACCAGACCTAAAGGGTCTAAGGGGTCTGATATTGTTTGGGAGGGGGAACCACATGCTTTAAAAAAAAAAGGTAATTTTGTTTTCTTTAGAAATGTCAATTTTGCTGCAGCAGTTTCTATACATTGTACAGATGCACCACTTTACAGGCAGGTTAAGGAGATCCCCCAGGCACGATATTTAAAGGATTTTATCATTTCTGTTGTTACCCATTAAGCAATGTTAAAATTACTGCTCCTTTAAAAACTGTTTTTTCCCCATTGATTCCTGTCCCCCAGGGCAGTACCCGGATCCCCATACCCTTTTTATGGCCAATTACTTGCATATAAGGCTTCAAAATGGGGACATTTGATTTTCAATGTGCTACCCCCATAGACTTGCATTGAGTTCGAGTTCAAAATCGGACTTTTCCCATGTTCTAAAGTCCGCTTCTCAAGAAGTTTCCTTGGAAGAGATCTGACTTATCCTGCCATTACTTGCCACTGCCGAAACATTTTCAAACACGGGGCAACATAAGCCAAGGGCTTTTCATGCTTGACCCTCAGGCTTGTCACTGGCCCTACGTTTTCCCAGTCTCGCAGAAAGGTCTAAACCAGGCCTGGAAAATACACAAAAGGCGGTCTCTCTGCCAACATATTACCAAGGTTGTACTTAACAAACATCAGAGAGAAAAAGACTATGGGGTTGATCATCCCTAGATAACCCTCCCGCCTAGGAAGGTAAGTCACATTCTGCTTGATGAGGTTTATTCTGTTCCCCCATAACAGCTGGAAGAAACAACCATAGACCCTGGTGTAGGGAGACACTGGCAAAACACAAACAAAACTGACATAAAAGAAAATCGGAATAAGGTAAGTCTTGATCAGATCAACCTTTTCCCTCAAGGAAAGCCGCCAACCTTTCCAGCATGCCACCTTGGCATTGGCATTCTTCAGCCTGCTCACCCAATTTGCATAACCATAGTCACCTGGACCAAATTCAATGCATAGAACTCTAATTTTTTGTTGGGGCTCCGGGAAGTCATCCGGGAGAACAAAGCTCTCACCTTCCACGCCCATTCAGAAAGCTTCACCTGTGACCTGTGAACCTGATGCCTCTGAATACTCTTGACTGAGACCACCTGCTGCGCCTCCCCAGTCCCAGAGATGAAAACAGAAACATCATCAGCACCCCTGACGCACACCCGAGCCGACCACAAAGGGCTGTCCGACCCAACCATTAACCAGAGGAAAGCTTTCTGCCCCTTTGTACAAAATCTTGAGCCAATCGATGAAACCCCCCTCCAGGCCATATTTGACAAGAAGGAGCCATAGGTACTCATGATTAACCCGATCGAAGGCCTTAGCGAGATCCTATGTCAGCAGAAATTTAACCCAACCAGCAGCCCTACAAGGCTCAAAGGCCTCCCGGACAGCTAACCCAGCGGAGAAAGTGCTTCTACCCTGGACCGAGCAGTGCTGGTGGCAGGGTAACAAGCCGCTTGCCACTGGTGATAATCGCCAGAACAAATTCTTTGCCAGTATCTTTCTATCGACATTAAGAAGGCTAATGAGGCGCCAGTTCCCAATCATCAAATTATCTTTACCCTTTGACAGAAGAATCACTGCAGATTGCCTCATGGAGGGAGGTAGAGAACCCTTATGCAAACAGCCATTAAAAACCTCTGCAAGGTAGGGAACCAGGATTGTCTTAAAACATTTATAAAACTCGGCTGTCAAACCATCTGGCCCCGGCGTTTTCTTGATGGCCAATTTATCAATAATGGTGCAATGAAGTGTACAGCGCTAAATGCCCTTCAGGAAATTAGATAACGGTAGGGATCGTATGGTGTCACCTCCGTGTCAAGCAATCGTGAAACAGTGTATATATAATAGATCCTGTCCTTAGACCTAGTAACGGTGTTAAAATCACCTCCAAAGATAACCTGCTGGGCCGTAAAAAGAAAAGGCTTAATCTTTGTAAAGAGGCATTTCCTGTCCCATTTCGTCTGGGGACCATAGATGTTAATCAGGCGCAGAGACGTCCAAGACCATGCATCTCACAGAGATGCCCCCTCACAGAGACGTCCAAGACCATGCATCTCCCAATCTCTACCTCAATTACCCGTCGGCACGTTACCATACCAGAAAAAAGGACCGCAACCCCGCTGTAAGGCTCGGCTGCAAGAGACCAAAAGGAGGGACCACATCTCCACTCCTTCTTTGCCAGATGTATGTCGGCCAAACTACTCAGATGGGTCTCTTGCAAAAACAAAATGTCAGCATCAAACTCGCTGAGCAAAAATAAGGCCATGTCACGAGCGCTCACTGATCTTAAGCTGGCAACATTAATGGTTGCCACTTTTAACTGAGTGGGAACTGCCATTAGGGTAATTGTGGCAGCCGTTTCTTAGCCTGACTACTCTCTCTTCCTGGAGAACCAGTGCGCTTCAGTGCACCCTGAGACTCGTCCTCCATAGAAGATGCTGTACTCAATGAGTCCCATTCATTGTCATCATTATCTGACAGGACCCCAAACCTATTCGCAATTCTCCAGGGAGCCCCCGCCGGGGTCCTCCCCAGGATCCAGCATCTCTCCTGGGGGCAGAGAAGCAACTCTAGCCCCCGGTCTCTGGAAGCTCACGAGCTAAGGAACCAGCAACCTCACACCTCGCTGTCAGGGAGCAGAATGGCAGTTTCCCACCATCCCTGTGCTGAGTTCCCAGGTCTATACACCTGTTGTGCCTATTATGAGGGGTTCCCATCATCCCTGTGCTGAGTTCCCGGGTCTGTACACCTGCTGTGCCCATTATAAGGGGTTCCCATCATCCCTGTGCTGAGTTCCCGGGTCTGTACACCTGCTGTGCCCATTATGAGGGGCTCCCACCACTCCTGTGCTGAGTTCCCGGGTCTGTACACCTGCTGTGACCATTATGAGTGGTTTCCACCATGCCTTGCTGAATTACTGGATCTGTTCACCTGCTCTGCCCATTATTAGAGGTGCCCACCATCCTTGTTCTGAGCTTCTGGGTCTGCACATCCACTGTGCCCATTATGAGGGTTTCTCACAAGGCCCAGACTGGCCATTGGGCAGTGAAAACAATTAGGCTGAGCCACACACAATTAGTGCTAGGTGGGTGTTGCACAGCATTGTAACTATAATGCAACCTTATCAGGCGGGGCCTGATGGGGGTCATGTGATTGGGCTGCTCAGTCTCAAATGCCTGGGCCCATCTTTAGTCCTGGTCCGGGCCTGTATAAAACCTATAGTAACTGGAGTCAAAATATTTATTGGTGTACAAATTGCAGGAGTCCAGACGTTGTTGACAAGAGCCACAATTAGCTCTGCAGTTCTTTTACCAAATATATCCTCTTTTTTCTCTGTGAGCTATTCCTTTAATACATCTATACTGCACTGTTAGCCCTGCTTATGAAGTCAACAGCATTTCAATTCTAGTAGCATATTCTAGTTTCCACTTTCATATAACAAAGAAATTGAGACATGGTTAGCTAGAATAGAATGGAGACTAGATGAAATGGGTGGGGGAAACATTTATGAATGCCTAGAGCAGAAGCTAAATTGCATTTTATTGTTCACCAAGTATAGTTAACCTTTTAGAGCAACTAAATGATGAGATATGCTTTCCAACATAGTTGTCCAAGCTCAAATAGATAATATGTTTACTGTTAATAGGAGTAGCAGCTCTTGGCTGTTGATTTGAGTTGTGTTGCATTCTAAATAATAATAATAATCTTAGAATAAGCATCCTAACTGATATTTATTGATGTTTGCGGGTTTGCAATACAAACCCCTAATTATTATTTAACAGTGTAATATATTTAGTTGCCAGTATATGTTGGCTTCTAATAATCTATAATGTATGTTTCTTATATCTGTAAATTACTATTTTAACCTCTGAATGTATTTTCCAACAGTGCCTGTTTAAAAAAGTTCTAAAGTTGCTTGTAAAAAGAGGTTTTGACATGGATTTGGATACTAGGTGCCGCACCCCTGGTAATGGTTAGCAAAAAAGATAGGAAAAGAAAAGTGGGGTTTTAGAAGCACCAAAATGACAACTCCAAACAAAAATAGTATATAAAAAATATGTTTTTAATAATATTATTTAAAAAAAGGGGCTCATAGCCAATTCATAAAAGTGACAATAACCAGCTGAGTAGATAAATCCCTCTATGCTCATTCCCTTCACAAAAAACCTTCCATTCACAGTGTAGATGTTAATAGAGAAGACATGATTCAAATTTTTGATTGGCAATTCATAGATAAACATGATCACGGTTAGTTCATCAGGTATCCAAAATTCATGATGCTGACATAGATGAATAGGTCTAGAGGTAATGCTAGGAGGGTTTAGAAGTGGAGCAAACTAGGTCTCCACTGGCACCACCCTTCATGCATAATAATACCATTAACAGAAACTATGATTCAGATATAGAAAACCAATAATAAACATGATCTGGGTTCAACCCATAGAAAATTAAATGATCTGGATTAAGGCAAATCAATTCCTCATATCATAATAGACATAGCATAGGTAATAATCATGTAAGTGTGGAAGAGCAGTTTCAACGTTTCGCGCACCTTTGCGCTTCTTCAGGAAAGGGGAATATCTGTGTAATGTAGAAAAACAATATATGATCTATACAGTTGTTGTTGAACAACAACTGTATAGATCATATATTGTTTTTCTACATTACACAGATATTCCCCTTTCCTGAAGAAGCGCAGAGGTTCAGAGGTGCAGAGGCGCAGAGGTTGAACAACAAGAGGCTGCACACTCATACAAGCCAATTTAGACAGGAGTACCTGAAGGAAACCCGTGCTAGTGCAGGGAGAACATGCAAACTCTTTGCAGATAGTGTCCTGAGATTTGATTTAGAAAGCCATCTGTGATCTCTTAATTTGCTGTTCAACAGCTTACCTTTCCTGATTATTTCTTAAGTTCCCTTTAAGGGCCAAAACAGTCATGTTTTCCATATAGTGGTCTGGTTGTAGGAAATTATGTTCCACAGGTATGCAATTATCATCTTCCTTATTTCCTATTATAGTGCATCTGTACCTTCTTTTTTTGTTGTTGTAATTTCTATCCTGTTTGACCAATCTAACATCTTTGGTTATGAGGGTTGCATTGGAATAGATATACCACATTACTGGAAATGCAGCTGTATTATTCAGTGATATTGAAGGTTCCTTTTGTGTATGTGACACTTTTTGATGGATTGATGTGATTGCACACACCACAGCATTTATTATTGCAAGATTTTGTGCCATTGATTGTATCCTTGCAGTCACAATAAAGTTTTCTGCTGATTAATATGGATGAGCTTCAGCATCAGGACAGCCATGGGTTTGAGGTGAACCCAGTCTGATTTTGGTCCACAGTCCCGACAAACTAATGTGGAGATTTAGATTTTTTAGTAACAATATTGAACTGCAAAAGCCATAGAACTTATGATTGTTAGCTTAGAAGGATCAATAATGGGGGGGTTTGTTATTTGCCAGCACCTTCACTATAAAAGGGAGGACACAGAACAGCCAGAGTGTTAGTGTATTGAAAACTGTTGCACAGAAAGGATTGGGAAAGCTGTGAAACTGCATAGGGATAAGGTATAGGGAGTCAGTTCATAGACTTACGTTCTAAGTGAATTGCTCTTTGAGCAATCAACCTTTGCTGCCTTTTTAATTTTTGTAAAACATTTTTGGTTGATTTGAGGTCACAGCTTAATTTTAGCATGCTGTCCAATCCACAGCAACTTTAGCTTTATTTTATGTTGTTAGGTCCTTTATTTTAGGTTACATTTTTTTGGTCTTTTTTGCAGCAAGGCTTTCCTTTTAAAAAAGTGGACTTGTTTCGGGGGTATTGTTTTAGGGTGTTCATTTCTTTTCAGGGATTCTTGATTTTTATTTTACAGTATGTTGATATGGCTTTTTTTTAAGCATAGGGCGCTCAAAGCATAGCATTTGTTACTAACCATCTTTTCCTGGAGCTGCCTTTTAGTCAAAGCATGCCACTGAATCATGTGATGATATATATAAAATAAAATCAAGTGGAACTAAGAACAGTGTTTACCTAAAAGCACCCCCTTATTTCTGCACATAAAGTAAACATTAGGCATATACCACCCACTGCATTGTCTGACACAGTTACTACCTGCTGAATACCTACATTCTGTGTGCCCTTCACAGCCCACTGGCTCTACTGTGCCCTCCCGTGTCCATCCGCCCATCCTTCCCCGTGCTGGTTTTGCCCAATCTGGAGAAGAGGAGACAGTGAGCTATGCAGGGGAGAAGAGCTGATGCCCAGGCGGGTGGGTCAGAACCTTCAGAGCAGAGGATCAGTTAATGAACAGTGGGGTGTTCAGTGCTGATCACTCTGGTTTTTATGTATAAATCAACAGTTAGTAAACATTTAATTTGAGGATGAACAGAGATCGCTGTGTACTCAGTGCTTCCTGTTTATCATTGTAAGATCTGGGGCTGCAGAGAGGAGATATGACTCTGTGACCTCAATTTCTTTTTCTATTTCAAGAGTGAAATATTAGGGGTCTATTCAAACCTTGATGTTTCACTAAAGGCCCCCGGTATTAAAAAATAAATACAAAAATAATAATAAATAATTACAAAAAAATAAATTATTTTGTTCATATCTGTGCAATGTGGGAACATGTGCGACACCACTCATATTGCTGCAGTGAATGAAAACATGTGTTGAGTAGCCCTTTGAAATGAACGGGCTACCCTAATGCAACACACATGAATGCACTTAAAGTATACAATATATGTGCTTTAAAACACTTGCACAACTATGACTGGACCTACAAAATCATTTGCATTATCTTTTTATTTTACCAGACCTGTGCTTTCAGAAAATATATGATTTGGGGGGTCTTTTAAAAACTATAATAGATGTATGGAAAATGAATTTTTTTTTTGTTTGTTTCAAACTTTTTATTAGATTTTTCCAATACAATCAACAAGCGGTATACGGTTAAGATCACATTTTTGCGTGCAGGCACAAGACTTATCCATGCATTGAAATGTCATGTGATGTAACTATTCAGATATACATTTTCTAAACTTGTAGACAGCATTGTTGAACAAGAAATAGAAAGAGCCGCTCCCAGTAGGAGCTAGGAGATGGAGGGAGAAAGAAAAGTCCCGGAAGACCGGGGGAGGAAAGATGTAGAGGGGTCGAAGAGGAGGCAGTGAGGTCCTACGTTCAGCGGAGGAGGGTCTGGAGTTTAAAGAGACGTCAGACTGTTCGGGGACAGAGTAGGGTGTGCGTAGTCAATCCATGGCTGCTAGATCCTCACAAACTGTTTATTAGTATCCAGAAGAATACTCGTCAATTTTTCATTTAGGAAGAAAAAGTCCACCCGCCGTTTGACTTCATCAAATGATACAAATTGCTTTTTCCAGGCTGAGGCAATCACCTGTTTAGCAGCCAACAGTACATAGGTGGTCAAGCGGTGTTGATCTCTGGTGAGGTTTGCGGGTTTGAGATGCAAAAGAGCCAACCAGGGATCACGTGCTATTGATGTAGAGAATAAGTTGCTCAGTAATCTAAATATTTTAGTCCAGAATCTGACAATCATGGAGCATGACCACCATGTATGGAGAACGTCGCCCTTGGTCTGACAGCCCCGAAAACAATTGGCTGAGTGTGTTGGATGGAGGTGGGCCAGTCTGGAAGGTACCAGGTACCATCTAGTGAGGGATTTGAAGGCAGTCTCCTGTGAGGTCACATTAATTGTACATGTAGCTATAGAAGACCAGATCCGAGGCCAGTCCTTCGGTGTCGGGGCTGCCCCAAGGTCACGCTCCCACTTAGTACCGGAAATACTCGGACGTTGGGGCTTGCAGTTTATCTTTGTAATACTCCCAGCCACGGACTGAACCGTCGACTAACAGGTCGCATAAGTATGTTTGGCCATGTGAAGACCACCAGGTGAATGCAAAGGGTGATTCGAGACCCGGTGGGAACAGCGGGTTTCCCAGTATGGTAAGTAATGGCCTAAGGGGGATTGCAGTTTACTGGAGTATCTGTTTGTGTCCCATATTGAGAGGGTGTGGGCTAAAAAGGGGCTCATCGTAGCAGGTCGTAGTCTGGCTGGTAACCATGGCAGGGAGCGTAAGGAGGTCTCAAGACAGGATAATGCCTCCAGTTCTACCCATAGTGGCTCTTGTGGGGTTTGGAAGAGACTCACCAGTGGGGCTATTTGTGCCGCTAGATAATACTTGTGAAAATTAGGGAGGCCAAGGCCTCCCTCCCATTTATGGGCAAACATTGTGGCTCTGGGGATTCTAGGTCGCCTTGTTCCCCAGACAAAAGCCATAACCTTACCCTGGAAGGAGGCAAAGTGCGGAAAAGGTACAACAGCTTAGGGAGGATAGTCATCTTTACCGCATGGATTTTACCCATCCAGGATAGGTTATGCTTTGCCCAGGAGGACAAAAGTTCCTGTAGGTGTTTGAAAACGGGTACATAGTTTGCAGCATATAGGGATGTGTGAGCACTGGTGATGTTGATGCCTAAATACTTTAAATGTGATGTTCGCCATTTAAAAGGAAAAGATTGACTGAGATTAACTACTGAGGATTGTGGTAGTGTAATGTTTAGGGCAAAGGACTTCTCTTCATTGACTACTAGATTCGAGACCCTGGCAAAAGATTGAAGAAGTTTAAATAAGTTGGGGAGTGAGATTAAGGGTTGGGATAGTGAAAGAAGTATGTCATCTGCGAACATATGAAGTTTGAAATCTGTATGCCCTTTAGTGATCCCATGAATGTTAGGGTTATTGCGAATGAGATGGGCTAAAGGTTCAATGGCCAGTATAAAAAGGAGAGGTGAAAGGGGGCAGCCTTGACGGGTGCCGCCTAGAATGGGGAAGGGAGTTGAAAGGTAACTGAGATAACGGACCGATGCCGCAGGTACAGTATACAGAGCTCGAAGCCAATCTAAAAATGTTGCAGGAAATCCCCATTTCTGCAGAGTATAAAACAGGTAATCCCACGATATGGAATCGAATGCTTTTCGTAAATCTAAGGACAACAACATGCCTGGGGATTTTGTCTGGTGTATGTGGTGTATCAGGTGTATAATTTTGCGTGTGTTATCGGACGCTTGCCTAAGAGGAACGAAGCCTACCTGATCACGATGGATAAGGGCGGGCAAGAATGTGTTCAGGCGTGAGGCCAGGATTTTGCTAAGTAATTTGATGTCAACATTTAGTAAGGAAATGGGCCTGTAATTTTGCGGATCTAGGGCATCTTTGTCTGGTTTGGGGATCATGACAATATGTGCCAGAAGGGAGGAGGGATGGAGAGGGTGGTGAGATTTCATGGAGTTGAACATATCAACTAGGTATGGGGCCAGTGTCTCTGAGTATTTTTTGTAATATAGTGCCGTAAACCCGTCAGGGCCTGGGGTTTTGTTGACTTTAAGTGTTTTAATAGCCCTAAGGATTTCAGGGACTATAACATCCTGTGCCAGATGTTCACTCATGTGCTTGGATAGTGGAGGGAGCGAAACATTGGCGAATAGAGCATCGGCAAGTTTTGGTTGAAAAGCAGTAGGCTTACCGTATAATTTGGTAAGTATTGAGGAAAATTTGTCAATGATCGTGGAGGGGTTCGCCGTGATAGAACCTTGAGAAAGTCGAAGTCTGACTGGAGGGGTGACTCTCGGTTCAGATTTGAGCATGTTAGCCATTAAAGGGCCTGGTTTGTTAGCGCATGCGTAAAATGTGCGTTTGGACCAACGGAGTTGTTTCTCTGCAGTATTATTTAACAGGAGGTTTAACTCCAGTCTAGTAGAAGATATTTCTTGACGGAGAGACACTTTTTCCAGTCAGACTCCAGTTTCTCTAATTTGGAGGAGAGAGTTAAGAGCTTGGCGTTCCTCTCTCTTTTACGCCGGGAGGCCAAGGAAATAAGTTCCCCTCTCAAAGCTGCCTTATGGGCTTCCCACAGTGTAACTGGTGAAGAAACCGAATGCGCGTTTTCCGCAAAAAAACGGGAAAAACACATTTGGATGTGCTGAGCCGAGTCGGCGAAAGAGAGGAGGGAGTCATTTAACCGTCACCGAAAATGGGGAGATGTGGGGGAGAGGGAAGAGCAGCGAAGAGATACTGGGGAATGATCTGACCATGACGCTGAGAGGATGCGGGCATCTACTACTAAAGGGAGGAACCCAGGTTGCAGGAAAATGTGATCAATGCGGGATGAACTGTTGTGCGGGTGGGAATAGAAGGTATAGTCCCTGGTAGTTGGATTTTTTTCCCTCCAAACATCAATTAGACCGTGATCAGCTATCGTCTTGTGAAATATGGACGCTTGGGATTGTAAGTGAGGCGAGGGGTCAGTGGGTGGTTGCGGGTCAGATTTATCCAGTCTAGGGTTCAGGGTTTGGTTAGAGTCACCCGCCACTAGCAAAGTACCCATAGAGTGTTTATCCAGTACTTGGAAGAGATGTGAAAAGAACCTATTTTGGTGGGTATTGGGAGTGTAATAGGATACTACCATCAGCTCAACATAAAATATGGTCCCTTGTAGTAGTAGGTAACGACCTGTGGGATCCGCCAATTCGAGGGAACAGTTGAAGGGGGTATTTTTATGAAAAGCTATCATGACGCCCCTCTTTTCTTCCCGAAAGGTGGCGTGGAATGCTTGTGGGTAATTCTTATGTATATATTTAGGGCAGGATGAGGTAGAGAACCTTGTTTCTTGTAAGCAGACTATATTGGCGTGATGCGAGGAAAAATAATTAAAAGCTACCCTACGTTTTTGGGGTGAGTTCAATCCCTGGACATTGTGCGAGATAAGTTACCGAGATAAGGGGGCAGTGTTGGTGGTGCCTTAGGATACGAAGACCGCTGTATCTTCAAGGGGCCAAAGTAGAGGAGCTCATGCCTGTAAGGGAGAAAAAGAAGAAAAGGGGAATAGTATAATCCTAATAAAACACTAAGTGTGGCAAAAAAATAAACAGGAACATACACGTCAAACTGATGAATATGAACGGTCGAGATGGCTGGCTTACAGCACTAGAGGAGCTATCCCCAACATTCTAAATTCCGCTGAACATGCTCCAATAGGTTTTCAATTAAAGCCAGGGTCCTCCCTAAGAGGAGTCCGTCAGAACATAGACAGCCACGTTCATTCGATCATGAAAATATAAAACAGTAAAGGTAAACTGATCAACTTAATTAACCGTGAAGTTTCCAACCAGGAGGAGGTGGATGCTCGACTCGGTCAGGAATATAGCCGTCAGGCCATACGGAGGTGCAGAAGGTATCTGCTATTCACGCGGCCATGTAGGACTCAAAAAAAGTTAAGACCGGTGCAGGGGAAGCAGATAAGGGTCAGTCTCCATCATCGAGGGTCAGACGCGGAAGCTGCCGTTGTTTTCCAGTGGGACCTCTTTGGCATCGGGGCCGACGTTCCCACAGCGGGGCTAAGCGTCGCTCCTTTGGGGGGGAAGCTTGCTGTTGGGTCGTGGTGATGCTCGTCGGGGGGGGGAGAGTTGTAGGTGCTCCAGGATGGATACAGCTTCTTCAGGGGAGGAGAACGAGTACCCCTGTTTATCATAGTTGAAAGACACTTTCAGCGGGAATCCCCATTTGTATTTGATTCCATGACGTAGAAGGACAGTGAGAAAGGGCTTCAGGGCCTTTCGGCGCTGGAGGGTCTGGGAGCTAAATCAGCATAGATTTGGTAGTCATAACTTTGAAAATGCAGGGTGCGTTTTTCCCATGCCGCTTGCATCACCGCCTCTTTAGTTTTATAATATGTGGGTTTCAGGATTATATCCCTTGGGGGGCCGTTTGTGCATTTAGGGCCCAAAGCACGATGTACTCTGTCCATTTCAAGCCTCTCGACCGGGCATCCCGGGAGCAGTTCTTGAAATATGGCGGTCACAGTGGCGATCAGATCCTCCACGTGCTCAGGCACCCCCCGGATACGGATATTTCCCCTGCGATTTCTATTTTCCAAATCCTCCAGTTTGAGGAGAGCAGTGGAGAGGTCACTTTTAACAGTATCTATATCCTGCTCGTGGGAATCAACAACTGTAATGATGTAATCTACCTTATATTCCACGTCGTGTAGTCATGTGCCCAGTTCCTTGATATCGTTAGAAAGGCGTGTGGCTAGTTTGTCAGTGGTGGCCTGCAGTTCTCTCTGAAGCAGCAGCTTCAATTTCTCTAGGAGAGCTGCATCTCTGCAGTCGTTGTCCTGCTGTGCGCTTGGTAGCTGCGAGGGGAAGCTGTCACGGGACGAGGTGTCTGCAGTCTCGACCAGATCCTGTGAAGACGATTGAGCCGGCGAGGGGGGTCGGGCGCCATCTTGGGAGCCGAGCGCGTTTTGATATTCACTGCTGGTGTTCTTTGCTGAGACCGCGCCGCTCCGGAGTACCGTCCCATGGAGTGCCCGAGGGTTCAGACGTGGCGGGGGTGGGTGAGGTGGCTAGATTGCCGGCAGAGTGGTCAGGTTAACGGTGGTCGTACGCCCTGGTGGTGTGGAGCCGAGCTAACATGCGGCCATGTCGATCGGCTGCTCACTAGCGCCCCCGCCCTGTCCCATTTTTGATGGACATGGGCCCTTTCCCCACCTCCAATACCCCAAGAAAGAGGTGGAGGTAATATGAGGGGATGTACTGCGGAATCTGAAAGCCCTTTGTTCTGCCTGCACAGTCTAAGCATTGAAGCTGTAACTTACGGTTGTAGCAAGATGGATGTATCCTATGTTTGCTGTTGTAAAGCTGTTCAGATCTTTACAACAGCAAACATAGGATAGGTCAAAAGATCATAATGTGATCCACTAAGCAAAGGACATGTGGCTGAGATGAAAACTGGTACATAATAAAGAAGGGTGGAACTATCTAAACAGAGGAAAACATGAAGTGTGGGGAAGGGTGGAGGCAAATACCAGAGACAGATAAAGCAAATAATATTTAAAGACATATCACAATGCATGTGTAGCATGACATCCCTTTATAATAACATCACTCTCAACTACCCCTTTGCTCAATAGTCTTTACATGCTGCACTTCCATTGCAAAACAGCAGATTCCTACGATACTGTATTATAAACACAGCACTGGGGATCCCATGTGACATTATTGACCAGATATGATTCATAGCAGTGGGTAAACATCAGCAGGCATTGAATCATCATAAGTGACAAGGATTTACATCACTGGTGAAGTGGATTATATCTCTGGACTGTGAATGATGCTGATTTACATTAGAGCAGCGGTTCTCAACCTGTGTAACTTCAGGACCCACATTTGTCCTTGGTCATTAAGTCATGACCCAAGTCGCACCAGACTGGAACACACGGCATTGCAGTACCACATGTTAAAGTGCGGGAAATCGAACTGTGGGTGGGAGGTGCGTTTGGGGTACCATTCAAATGAATGGCAATGCAACACACCTCCCCCACAAGAATGCACGTTAGGTGCGATTACATGGTAAAGTGCGTTAATCCTAGGGGATTGTGTAATTAATGCACTGTACTAGTGTGAACAGGCTCTCCAAAACACTGGCAGATACACACAGGCACAGGCACAATCTCACACACTCACAGACATTCTCACACACACACTCCAAAAAATATATATATTTTAGTTCTTTTTTTAAGATCCATCCAGTCACACTATCTTACAGGAACTGGAGTGGATCCTCAGCCTGGCATCCAGTGTGGGCTACTGTGCTGTGACGGAGCTTCATCCATATGTGCATTGCTGGTACAGCTCCCTTGCGTAGCCTGTAGAGGTGCCAGGAGTCAGAATGTGATGTCACTCCAGTCCAAGCACCTCTACAAGGCGAGCTGTAAGCAATACACGTATGGATGGAGCTCCATTGCGGCCACGGCCCCATCCCACTCCACCTCAAGCTGACACTCAGCACTGGGCAGCATATTTTGAACGGCTGCTTTGTGTGAGAACTGGCAGTGCTTTTCTGGGGGGAGGCTGAGGAGCCTCTCACCTAGAAAAGCAGAAGGCATGTGGTGACCCCCTTTTGACCTACTTTTGTGTCACGGCCCACCAGTTGAGAACCAAGGCCTTAGTGGACATAATTACATTTTTTCTGGGTTTTTATCTTAATTGAAGAACTTTTAAAGGATGTGTGTTTATTAACATGCTTATTATAAAGGGGGCTTTCAGATTGCACTATAAGTCCACCTTCTATATGGGTCATCCCATAGGTAACCCCCTCATTGTTAAAAGATATGTGGTCTGGTACAGCAAGGGTGACTGCACTACCCTCCTTTCCCTGGCCACCCAGGTTGCATCATCTATAAATGTCTCAGTGGAATTTTAAGGGGAATCCCATACCATTTTTTCCCATGAAAATCATATTGTTCCATAACACCATTTGTAGTGTTAAGACCTCCTAAAAGCATGTTATATGTAGCATTTGTCGGTTTTCAATGTTGCCATCTAAGCTGCACAAAGAGACCCCTGCCCTCGTGTACGGTATTTTTAAAACTTTTTTTGCAATGGTACATGTTCCACAGGGCAGTGCCCAGCCCTTCATGTCCTTTTTTAACCAATATCTTGTCTGTTATCCTTACAAATGGCAAAGAAAATAGCAAGATTTGCCTCTCATAGACTTCAATGGCATTCAGCTGCATGTTAGTTTATTCCTGAGATTGTCATAAGGCCAGCAGGTGGTGTTGGAAGATTTCATCATCTGTTATGATGGTTTCAGCTCTTGCCATAAGTGACTTGCTCTTAGCAAAACACGAGGTAGAATCTTGGTACCAAACATAATATTAAGCTTTTCAAGTTGGCTGCCAATGCCATGTTCAAAGGCACGTTCAGCCACAATATGGTTAGCCCTAGTTTTCTTAGTAAATAGCTCCTTCATGAGGACTGCAGTATATGCACAACATTGTTTTGAACATCCTTAACACTACAACATCTACTACTACTACTACTAAATCCCATAGTCAACTTGTAGTGAGAAAAAATGTATAACTGTTAGGGCTTTGTTAGTTATGAGGCTCACATCAGCTACCCTAGTAGTTAATGTAATTAAGGCAGGCCCAATCCTGATGAGATAACAGAATCCTTTCCACAAATTGACAAGGTTATTCACAAAAGGGTGAAGAGTTTGGAGAAGGCAGGAAAAGTGAACAATCTAGGACAACATAACTGAACAGGAAAGTGAGCTGAATTTGAGTATTTTTCCAAATCAGCTATTTTAGCCTAGATAGTTCACTTCTCCTGCCTTCTCCAAACTCTTCACCCTTTAGTGAATAACCCTGTTAATGTTATGTTTCCTGCTACTATGTTCAGAAAACAGAATACCGTGCCTGTCTGAGCTGATTATAAATTCTGGAAATCACATCTGAACTGAAAAGTTTTTTTCGATTGTTACAATTCTAATCAGCTATGCTCTCTAAATGTTTTCATCCAGAACTATTTGTATGAATGGTCACTGTGCGGTTATCCAAAGGGGCCATATGGCAAAAACCACAAATCCTGAAATCTTAACCAAATTTCAAGCAATGTAATACAGTTTAACCTCGCATTTACAAAAATGTATTATTTATTGAATATGATATTCTAAACACATAAACACATTTTAGAAATCTTTCGTGAAGCAATACGTTCATTAAATGTAATGTTCCATATACAGTATTAAATTGTTGCACTTTTACAGCATTCTGCTTTCATGCTCAAAAAGACATCTTAACCTTTTCTGTGTTGGATAATTCTTGCTTTGCTATGAATAGCTCAGAAGAGCATAAAAATATATAAGACATACTGATATATCTAAGATATGCTGATAATATACAATCTTTACGGGTTATTTTGTACATGGATCTATATTACTTCTTTAACTTTATTCATATTTGTTTTTTAAAACACTGTTTTTATTCACAAATATAGACAAATATAACAAGCTAGTAGTAGTAGTAAGCTAGTATTAAAAAAAAAGCTTTGTGTATTTGTAATTTAGTGTAGAACCCATATACAGTAAGGAAATGTCTTATTTTTATTTCACTTCATTAACATTATAGATCATTTTAAAGAGTAATCCACTCAGTAACCTGGCTTTACCAAAGCTTAGGCATGTGCCAGCACATCAGTCAAGCACAAAAAAATACATCACATCCTCATGGTGCTTAGTATGCACCCACAATATGTTGATGTGCACACAGGCTGCATTGTACATACAATCAATTTACTAGAAATTGTGGTTTTTCAAAGAGTCTATACTGCAATGTTCAAAACATATAACATGTCAGTTTAGCAGTTACACACCTATTTAAAAAAAAAAATTCTAATGTTTCTAGATCTAGCTAAGTGTTAGCCATTTTACATGCACAATTAATTTCAAGAAAGTACAGAAGCAGATTAATTTAGATTTTCAGCAAACTGGGACTGTTTCGGACAGCAAACAAATTGCTGGATAGGTTAAGAGATTGTGTTCACTATTTGTGCATATACAGGTGAAACTCGAATAATTAGAATATCATGCAAAAGTAATTGCAGTAAGTGCTGCAAAAGGGCCCCAAACCAAGTACTGAGTACATATGCATGCTTGTACTTTTCAGAGGTCTGATATTGTTCTATGTACAATCCTTGTTTTATTGATTGCATGTAATAATCTACTTTTATGAGGTTGTGGATTTGGGGTTCTTGGGGTTTTCATGAGCTGTAAGCCATAATCATCACAATTATGACAAATAACGGCTTGAGTTATCTTGCTTTGCATGTAATGAGTCTATCTCATATATTAGTTTCACCTTTTAAGTTGCATTAGTGAAATAAATTAACTTTGCACGATATTCTTATTATTCGAGTTTCACCTGTATTCACACGCTCCTGCAAATCCACAATGCAAGTGCACTATAGCTATTTATCCCTGGTCTTCTGTATTTTCTTTAGTAAATTAGGCCCAGTATATCTAGGTGGGGGGAGGAGATTGTTGCTATGTCAGCGTGTCTCACATTCATGCTATAAATATGCTAATGCTTGTTTCTAAAGCTATCTGTGTTGGTGTAAACATTTTAGATTTTCCCCTAGATCTCTCAGGATCACACTATCAGGTAAATAACAGGAGGACAATGAATCCTGGAAGTGAACGGATAAATATTTTCTAAAGGTGAGCTGTGTGAAATGCTGCATCTACGTCAATAAAAAGACGCATTTGATCTGCAGTTGGAATGCCGGTGTCCCATTTCTACTGACGAAATGGGAACACAGACAGAAGTGATAGCTATACCCCACAGTTAATCTGTCTCTTCCTCAAATCAAACTAACTGATTGTTCTTTCCCTTTCAAGCACATTCTACTGTTAGCTATACTACAACAGATATGGACAAAAATTACATTGGACTCTATGGGTTATTTGTGCAAAGAAGCATTTGGAGCCCCTAGTTGGTGTAAATTTGGAATTCATAAACGTACTCACATTGTATTGTGTCACCTGGGGAAGCTGCACATTTTGGCATAAGTTCTCTGGCTATATCTTCCAATTTAGTACTTGATTAATAACAGCTGTACCCTCACAAGCAATACCATGACCACTATGATCACTTCATTTGCTATGACCAGGAGTAGTAAACCGCTGCTGTATATATTTTTTATTCCTAGAAGGTGCAGTACAGTCTTAATTATTTTTTAAATACATTCTTTATTCAAATTTTTAACTATATTTTACCATATTAGAGAAAATAGAAACAAAGGAACACAAAATTGTTAAAGAACACAGGGAAACACGAAACAGCAATTGTGAAACTATAACATAGATTTATCCATCAGGAATTACAAACCACTACTGACACAAAGTGTGGTGGTAAATGTGATTTTTTTAAAACAAGAGGGTCAGAACACCAGAAACTAGAAGGGAAAGAAGATAAGAGGAAAGAGGGTGTAAAAAGGGGGAAGGGAACAAGATCAGGAAAGAGAGGAGAAAAGAAAAAGGGGGTAGAACACACTCCTCCTTCCCCACATTTCCACCCCACCAACAGAGACAGTACCATCTATGGACATAAACTGGTTTCATGCAGTCAGAAGGCCTAGTATGCAGCAAATTCCAGAGAGGAGAGAAGATACAGCCAATAAGTCCTGTTGAATTGATCACAGGTATTTTTTAAAGAGCTAGTCAGGTCCTCCATGAATTTGATATAATTAACCCTATAAAACCACATTTTCACATTAGGGGTCAGAATTCTTCCACATGGCAGGTATGAATGCCCTAGTAGCATTCACCAAATTCCGTAGCACAGATCACTTATAGGTCTTCATGGATATGGTTGTTATGCACAAGAGCAAAGGCCGGGTCCTTAGGGATGTCATAGTCAGTACATTTTCTGGTGATGGTGAAGACCTGGTCCCAGTAATTCTCCAACATAGGGCAAGACCAGAAAATGTGTAAGATATCAACAGGAGCTTGTCCACAGCACCAGCAAATATTTGGAGATTGAGGAAAAAAGGAATGCAGGATGGTGTTCTATACCATCTAGTGACTATTGTATAGCCTGACTCTTGGTACTTATGGAGGATTAGTGGGAGAGAGCAAGAAGTTTGGAACGCTCCTCCATGGAAAATCATATGTTCAGATCAGACTCTCATTTAGAGAGGAATGGTAAAAAGAGTGCTCTTATAACAAAAGGATATAGCGTGAGAGGGACTTATAACAAAAGGATATAGCGTGATGCACCGTTCCCATCTGAATGCACTCGGGAAGGGATTGGAAAAAATGGGGTAATTGACCCCGCCAGAACTTGAGCAGATTTAAGAAAAGAGGAGAGAACTGAAATTGGTACAGCCTGCAAGGGATACAGCAGTCTAGGGAGACTGTTTTGTTTCATAATGTTGCACCTGCCCATCCAGGAGAAGGTACCCTGGCACCACAGCTGAAGGTCTCCTTTGATTTTATGGAGCTGGGGGGAAATTGAAAGAGAAATGTTTAGAGGGATCCCATTCTAATTGCATACCCAAATAACAAATGGATTGCACAGCCCAAAGAAAGGGGAAATTCCGCATCAAGGAAACAAAGAGTGGCGGGTAGAACAGAAACATGCATCGCCTCTGATTTTTGATAGTTAAAGTGAAAATTCAAAAGTTCCCCATACATACGGAAATCTGAAATAAAAAGTGGGATAGATATGTCAGGAGAGGATTAAAAAAATCAAAAGTCGTCCACATAAGCAGCAAACTTATGAGAGACATTACTTAGGGAAATCCCCGGTTTGAGAGGATCATAAAGCTGCCTTCAGCTTCAGATGGGAGCCTCAAGGGCAGAACATTAATATATATTTCTGAAGGATGGTGACTTTTCAATCCAGTGTGCATCAGACCTGCATGGTACATCGTGCCAAACCAAAGTGCCTTATTCAGTGTGCCTTGTGTCTGCATTGCCAGCTTCAGCCAATTGCAAGCAAGCTTCTTACAAGTCAAAATACAACAAATGGATAACTATAGGCACAATGACAATACTAAACAGAGTTCCTTGTCACTGAGGGTCAATATCACTATAAAGAGGTTCAGCTGACCTCCTGCATACTGACATGTCTCCTTTTGCAGTCTCTTGGTTGGCTGTGTCTTATTTGCCCACTATTTAGATGCACACAAGTCTTCTGCCTATCCCTGCATAGAAGTTTGTTACAAAAGGTTTCAGACTACCAGAATAACAAAACATTTCTATCACTGCATGCCTTCGATTTATATTCATATCTAAAATGACAAAAGAGGACATCTAAATAAATAATCAAGTAAGTAGCTTCAGGCTTATTAATACATAAAGACTTGAATTCAGAATACAAAAACAAGCTTTACAGGCTGATACATGCCCATAAACAGTACAAAAGAACTGAAGTGAACATTTGCATGGGCAACACAGCTACACTGCTTCATTTTTTTAATGAAATTAGTTTCACCACGTTTTCTTGAAAGCCATACAAATATTTTACACATCATGGAATCTGGTAAAATATAATAGCAATAGTGCCATGCTGGATTTAGTTTACTGGGTTATGTAGCTGTATATTTAGCAGTGGTACTGCCAAGCAAGCCCTGTAATTCTATTCTTTTAAAGCTTGTCTGTCTTTTATAGAATAAAGCTAAGATGCATTGTTCATAAATATACTTACCACTTTCACTCTTTTATGGAGCGATAGTCACTGTAATTTTGAGCAAAAACATTGCAAATATAGAAAACCAAATAAAGTGCTTAGAAAATGTTTTGATGATTTTTTTTGATTTGTAGTTGGCCGGAAAAATCAATCCTTTTATGTGTTCTAAATGACTATAGCTATTTTGAGCACCCTGGGAATGTTTCACCTAAGTCAGCTTGTTCTTAACTAACACAAACTCTATTCAGTCTAACATTTCCCCTATGTTGCATCTATGGGAATAACCTTCGTTAACAGCAGCTAAACAACTTGCTTTATTCACTCAGCTGAATGGATGCTCATTAAAATTTGAATGAGTTCATTATAATTTTGGCCCTTGACCAGCCCTGCTCATGTCTTTATGGTGGTAATGATGGTTTGTACTGATGATCACAGTATTACAGTGGAACCTCAATGCACGTCCTGTAGAAACTGGGTTTGTTGTAACAATGTGAACATATGTTAACAATTTCTTAATCACAAATGAGAAACAAAGTACAACATTGTTTCCCTTTAATCATCTTTCAAACCCTACTGTCATAATAACTGATGCATCCCTTTGAAATATTTTCCATACACCATATTATCATTTCATAAAATCGCATGCTTCTGCTTGATATATATAGCATATATGTTATCACTTTTGTAACATGCCAGTACTTTAAAATGCTAGGGCTTTTTCACACTGTGTCCGGACCAGATCTGGATGAATTTCTGCAAACGTGGTGCAGTGCATTTTAGAAACGTTTCGGTGCATTTTTTAAAGATTTTTAAACTTAAAATGAGCTTTCAGGTATGGCCCAGTGTGTTTGCATGCAATCATATACATTTATTATGTGTTTAAATGCATTTTGGTGCATTCCATACCAGAAAAAAATAGCGCATGCAGCATTTTTTCCCCACACTGTAAAGGACTGGTGTGAACAGAGCCCAGAAATTGCTACTATTATACAGGATTTATATAGCGCCAAAACTTTGTGCAGTGCTTTACAAAATGAGGGGGACGGTACAGTTGCAATACAATTTCAGTACAAAAGGGTTAGGAGGGCTCTGCTTGTGAGAGCTTACAATACCATTGGAATACATAGGGATGCATTTCAGGTACGGAAAAAAAAAATTCTGGTCCAGACATGATGTGAACAATCCCTTACAGTCCGTTGTGATTGGACCAGCACTGTCACAAGGAGGTAGGTAGTCCTCAACCCTAAATAAGCTTCAATTGCAGGATCTCTGAGATTACACAGTGCTATCTTTCTTTGCTCTTAGTAGCTCAATGAAGCAGAAGGGAAGAAAAATAGAGGTAAGCATGTGCAGCTGGGGAGGGTGGTGTTGAAGTGAATACATTGCTTTGATGATTAAGGGCAAAGCACAGTGTCAGTTTTTAAGAATATGTAAACCACAAAAACCAAACATTTAATATATACAGCAGCAGCTAACCTTGGATGAGGTGCCTGTATTCGTTTTTTTAAGGAAGGCACATAATAATCTGAAAAGTTCCATAATTCATAGCAAACTATGTAAAACCATCACAGATTGTTCTAACATCACCAAAATGATGAAATCTGATCCATTAATATGGGTTATTGGGATCTGCACATTATCACAGTGTGCATGTGATGAACCTCAAGACGATATACAGGTGAAACTCGAATAATTAGAATATCGTGCAAAAGTAATTGCAGTAAGTGCTGCAAAAGGGGCCCAAACCAAGTACTGAGTACATATGCATGCTTGTACTTATCAGAGGTCCGATATTGTTCTATGTAAAATCCTTGTTTTATTGATTGCATGTAATAATCTACTTTTTTGAGGTTGCGGATTTGGGGTTCTTGGGGTTTTCATGAGCTGTAAACCATAATCATCACAATTATGACAAATCAAGGCTTGAACTATCTTGCTTTGCATGTTATGAGTCTATCTCATATATTAGTTTCACCTTTTAAGTTGCATTAGTGAAATAAATGAACTTTGCACGATATTCTAATTATTCGAGTTTCACCTGTACAGTATAGACTGTTGTGTACAAAAGAGCTGTGAGGGATGTTGTTACCTATATTTTACTATTAAAAATGCAAAACCATCTGAAGAAAAGTTTTTTTAGACATTCTATTACAAATTTTAAAAAGAAAATGTCAAAATGCCAAATAACTGAGACACTTTAAAGTCAGGTATCAAAGCAGATATTATGCTCAAATGTTCAGAACCAGCAAACCTGATTTTTTAATTTAGCTTTAAGGATTTTATAGTATTAAAATATATATATTTGCCATGTAGTTTTCACGTTTATACATAGGAAAACCTTAAAGTGTGTTTCCACTTTGCAGCCAAATTGGTATAGCACCTACTTTTCTATTTGTAATGTTCCTATTCACAAAAGCATACCTTTAAAAAACTATTTTAAAATTGCTACTTACTTTTTTACTTGCAGAAAAAGCTTTCCCTTTGTATGTAATGTTGAAGAGGAGGCTATGGAGTTACGGCTACCATAATTAATCCTGTCTGTACTGGCACATTGTCAGTTGTAAACCAGATGTGGACACTGTCTTACCAAAGGGTTACATATCTCATGGCTTGGGTGTTTTTTATATGTTGATGCACTTTTTGAAAATTGTCCTTCTGTCTGTCTCTCATCTGCAAATTCACACCTATTCTAAGCTATAAACACTGCTTATTGAGTTCTATTTATAAAACTGCTCCAATGAAACAACTAGAATGATAAGAAATATGATATACACTGAGTGGCCAGATTATTATGACCACCCCATCAGTACTTCGTTGGGCCACAATATAACTCCACGAGATGACTTCGATTGGCCACCTCGTGACTCCACGAGATCTTGAAAGGTGATGCAAGGAATCTGACACGGCACTGACCCAGATTTTCGGCTGACAGTCCGGTCTTTAAACACTTTAACAATGAGCCCCTCTTGAACATTTAACGAATTCTGCTGTTTTTCTGATACTCGCTCCATGGCTCGCGCCATTAAGCACCCCACGTTCAAAGGCTGTTAAATCACGTTGTTTACCCATATCTTCAGAAAAAAATAACTTCTACTGTCATGGTAAACAACCTGCTTCCCTATTTATAATGGTCTGACCCTCTAGCAACTTCAGTGCAAAATGATAGCTAATTTGCCTACAAACGTCAGGTGGTCATAATAAACTGGCCACTCAGTGTACAGTCATGGCCAAAAATATTGGCACCCCTGCATTTCTGTCAGATAATGCACCACTTCACGCAGAAAATTGTTGCAATTACAAATGTTTAGGCATTCTCATGTTTATTTCTTTTGTTTGTATTGGTATGCCACAAAAAAAGTGGAGAAAAAAAGCAAAATCTGGCACATTCAACGCAAAACTCCAAAAATGGACTGGACACAATTATTGGCACCCTCAATTAATATTTGGTGGCACAGCCCTTGGAAAAAATAACTGAAATGAATCACTTCCTGAAACTATCTTTCTTTCACCTCTCTACAGGAATTTCGCCAACTGTCCAGGTCTCTCAGATTGGAGGGGTTCCTTTTTCCAACTGTTGTTTTGAGATCTCTCCACAGGTGCTCTATGAGATTTTGCTGGGGTGCCAATATTTTTGGCCCTGTCTGTAGTAGGGGCTTCTCAAATCTGACTGTAAGACCCCGTTCACATATAGCGACATACCTTTGCCGCGGCCGGGATAGCGCGACTTTCGGGGCGACGTTCCAGCGACGATCCAGCGACGGTAGCGCGACCTTCTCCGTCGGGCTCCATAGAAAAAAGCAAAATCCGCCGAAAAAAGGGTCCGGTAGAAGCGACTTGTGACCGCGACGAGCGACATGGAGTTAAGACAGCTCCATTGAATAGCATTGGCCGGCGACTTCTCGCGATATCGCGCGGCAAAAATGCGCAATATCGCAGCGGAAATCGCGCGACAATTCGCTATATGTGAACGGGGCCTAAAGGTGGCAATAGATTTTAAACTGTATTTCTAACTTTACTGGAAACCTCGATCCACTTCTATCTGTCTCTATAGTAACACAGGAGAATCACCCCTCTCAGCCTGCATCACAAACTTCCAGCTTTTCTTTACGGTGCTTTTAATAAAAAAAGTTCATCCTTTGATTAAATAAAATGCATGGTTGCAGTACCTAGTTCTACTATTTGGTGGCAGCATATTATGCAGCATATGGTGGGTGTTAAGCAACGTAATTCCACTAAAAAGCTTAAATAGTCATTCCAGTTTTGTTAGCGAAAAAAGCATTACTCTCCGGGTGATCAATATACATTGCAAGGTTTTTAACAAACTTTGTTGTCGTTTCCTACCTGTTTCTTTTCTGAAAGAAATAGCAGTTTGTTGCAGCATATCCTTTCCAAACTGATTCCTGAATAGGAGGGTCTGGGTTTGTTATAATCAGCAGATGGGCTTCGTGTGTTGTAATAGGGAAAGTTGCAGTGTCTGCATCTCTTCAGTAGTAATTACCCGTTAGGGAGTATCTCACCAAAAATGAAATTCCTATTGCTAGGGATGCCAAAAATCATACTTGTATCTTCATGCAGACTTCTGGAAAAATCTATCAGCCAATCACAGAAGCAGGAAGTGACATTTCTGGTGTTGTTCCATACACCAACTGTGTATGGAACGCCTCTAGATCACCATATTGCATTGCATTTTTTAGAACATTACAGCAGCTACAGTTTTAAATGGAAAAGTAATTTTTAATAACATTAAATTACAAAATGGTTTGTGCAAAAATTATATATGCTATACTAATTGTTTTACAGATTTTTTTCATTTTTTAGTACCGCAGCGCTGAATACTGAAAAATGGCCTGGATGGGAAGGGGGTTTAACACCGCGGATGTCAACTGGTTAAAGTGGAGTTACCCTATTTGTATTATGAAAAGTATGTATATTTAATTTCTGTTACAGGTGAAGTTTCTTATGAGCAAACTTACAAATAGTTCCAAAATGTATTCAGTTCTTTTATTCTGTATATGAATGGGAATACATGTTGGCCTTGTCTCATGATTGATTTATTACTAGGGGCTTGGAGAAATGTGTACTACTGGCACTAGGAGGATCAGTTTTACTGTATGATAGCTTTGAAAATGCTCATTACGCTAGAATCATTAAAAGGATTTTCTTTTGACAAGCCGTTGTGTTTTAATGATGCTATTATCAACACACTTCATAACTGTTTCCATTTAGTCTGTACAAAGATTGGAAAACCAATGTGCAATACAGGCAGAGTGGAGAGATAATTTTTAACAATGAATGCCAACACAAAGAAATTATAGCACAATTAATACAGAAATAATTAGCCTCTCTAATGCAGAACAAATTGTCCATTGCATGTCTGAATGCTGCATACACACAGACATAAGGTGTAAGGAAATAATTTTTCACTAACAAGTAGACATGTGCGATTCGTTTCGTTCCGAATCGAAATTCGGACGAATTTTCGTAAATTCGGACATTCGGATGTATCCGAATTCCGAATTACAGACATAACGAATGCAAACGAATCCGAATTTCCATTTCCGAAATTCGGTAGTGTTCGCACGAACGTTCGTTTCGTTTTCTGTTCGTATTCGTTTCTTATTCGTTTCTTATTCGTTTCGTTCGTTGGAGCAAAGTGACATTAGAGAAGGAGAAAAATATTTTTTCCCCCTCAAATGTCACTTTTGCTGCAAACGAACAAAACAAATAAGAAACGAATAAGAACAGAAAACGAAACGAACGTTCGTGCGAACGCTACCGAATTTCGTCCGAATCCGAATTCCGAATCCGAATTGACTTTCACACCCGAATCCCGAAAAACTAAATAACCCAAATCCGAATTTAAAACGAAACGAAACGAATTTTTTGGCAGTGCACATGTCTACTAACAAGAGGCCAGCATATAGGTTACAAGAACTGAAATGCATGGTTATTAGTGTGACATAGATTTTTTATTTTTATATTTGGATTCCAAAATGTTTCACTGTTTAGGTGTGGTGTTTTAATATGCACATGTAAAACAAATTGTCATCTGAATGACATTTCATATTTTTGAAAAACACATTTAAGAGGCTCTGGGAATTCAATGTTTTTTCAATGGTTTAAACGCAAGTAAATCTCCAAATGAGCTCACTGGCTCTGCTAAGGCAGCTCTCAAAAAGACAGGCCTCCCTCCATAGGTATCTGGAAAAAACTCAAAGTATAGACATACTAATGGGCACCAAACTACAAAGATAGAGTCCAAAGTGTTTTAATTGTTTGTAATAAACTTACATAAAAACCTTCAGTGCATTCCGGGATCAACAAAACTCCACCTTTATCAGGGCTTAGAAGAATGGAATAAGAATGGAATAAGAACATGAATGGACTCAAATAAAACTACAACCAAATGGATTTGATCTGGAGCAAAACCTCCTTTTGGATTGGAATTATAACAAAGTATTTAGTAGCAGTCCTGCATTTATTTTATGTTGAGAAGCTCCAGAGTACCCCAACTCACAGCTTCTGAATGCATAGTGAAATCTGTGGAGGTCTCTGACTGAGAGCACATGGGCCTCAACCAGGCTTGCAAGCCTGGGCGTGTATGTAACCTGAACTTCAATCTGCCGCTGGTGGGAACCTGGCAGTTGATTGTGGTGAGGCTAATTGGTTGCTGTAGATACTACCACTATTTCCCTTTGCAGCACTACTTTCAGTCTCCTTCATTTCATTCAACAGGGGCAACTATGTTCTTAATCATTTAGAACACATGTGTCAAACTCAAGGCTCAGGGGCCTAATCATTCCCTAGACTTCTACTTTCAGATCTAGGTATTAAGTTATCACTAAAACCAGTGATAATCGAATGCAGAGGCAATTATGATAAAGAATAGATACATTTATATAGTCTTATAGATACCTTTGAGGGCAACCATAATGTTGATGCGGCCCACGATTAAATTGAGTTTGACACCCCTGATTTAGATTGATGGTTTTTTTTACTACTAAATAGAGATCTCAAATACAGTATCTTAAAATGTGCTTAAAATGTAAAACAACATTGTCACACAATACATTAGAAAATTTAGCTATAGTATAGGTTCATTAAACCTGGTCCTACACAGACAGTTTACTCATTATGTTGATGCAAGAAGATATGACAACAAAGTCAGCTTAAATTAGCAATAAAGGGAAAGGTACAAACTATGGAAGCAACGCACAAACAGAGAGCAAGCTTACCTGGAGGCAACCCTTAAAGGTACAGCAACACACCAGAAGCCCAGATATAGCCTATGCAAAGCACCTGAAGACTTCAAAAACACCAGATTAAAAAAAGGTATAAATGGCAGCCACTCTCATCTGCTTGAAACTAGGGAAAGGTGCACATGGGAAGGGAAATACACAAAACAGTATAAATGGTTTCTGGCACAATTTCAAGGTAGCCAACAAGAACTGGAGTTAGGGACCACATTTCTCAGAGGTGTCTTAACCTCCCTGGCAGTATGATTTTTAATTTTTTTCATGTCATCTTTCGGTCTATTTTTTTTTCGAATTTTGTTTGTCTTTGTATTTTTATTTTTAATATCCCGCCGGTTCCGCCACCCTGCGACGCGTATGCTCGCAAGCGATGGAACCCGGAAGATGGAAGCTGGCATCGGCCGCAGGACACAGCGCGGCTCGAGGGACAAGGTAAGTAAATGCTATGCGGCTTTCCTGAGTGTAGCTCGGGGTTACCGCTTATGGTATGGAAAAGTAACCCCGAGCTACACTCGGGAATACTGCCAGGGAGGTTAAAGCGGAAGAGTGACTTCCATGTGTATTTGCAAATTTATGCAACAAAGACATCTGTTTTTACCTGAGTAGTTAATACAGTTCAACTAGACTTTTTGTTGCTGGATAGCTTGAAAGTGTGCTAGGGACAATTGGTATTGTCTTGAATATTGCCCTGCCCATGTGCACCTTTCCCTTTTGCTAGTTTTTAACAGATCCAGCCAACAGGCTGACATTTTTTTTTATTTAGTGCAGATTCAGACTGAAAGTTCTTAGCTGCCTTGCAAACACAATGTATGGGTTTCTGGTGTTTTATTATACCTTTTAAGGAGGAAGGACTGCCTCCAGGTGAACCTGTTTTCTGATGTTGATAGCTATATATGTACTATAGTTAGGAACTTATAGAGTTTAGAGTTAGGGACCAAACTTATTAGAGTTACCTTGACAAAGCAGTGTGGTACAAATGTATGCAACAAAAACCTCTGTGTTTAATCTGAGTAGTTGAAACAACTCAGTTAGGTTTTTTTGCTGGCTAGCTTGAAAGCATGCCAGGGACCATATCTATTGTGATGTAAGAAGAGATATTCATTAACATGTCATATATCAAATACATTGATATTGAAGCTGAAATTAATTTAAAAAATGGGAGAGAGTGCCAGCAAGGAATAAATGCTTGTATTGTCTGGTGGCAAGAGAAAATGTAACTGTACTTGCCTTATCCATCACTTTCCCAGCAGCCAGCACCCTTATTTCCATTGCTCCTGGCTGTGGACTGGCCCTGGCCACCCCCAGTTTCAGTGCAGGACTGCTGTTCCTGCATAGTATGTAATGATGTCAAAGTGCCTGTGACAGATAGAGCAGTGAAGTGAAGTGGCTTCAGGAGACTGGTCGTGCTGTTAGGAGAAAGTCTGCAGGAGCAGAGGTGGCTCTTTAATTAGGTGAGCAAGGTCTCGCTCTCATGGGGGCCGTGCAACAGCCTAATTTGCCTATTTTACTGCAGTGATTGGCAAGCCCCAGCATGTGTGCCCAGCCTGGCACACAAACTTATTCTTTACTACTTTTAATTGAAAGTTCCCCAGAGCTGTCTGTCAATTACAAGCCTGGCCCACTTACCCAATAAGTCATACCAGACCCTTTAGGTCTGGTAGGAATTTTAAGGGGGAACCCCACCCCTAAAATGGGGAAAAAACATGGGGTCCCCCCTAAATTCCTACCAGACCTTTGATCCGAGCATAGGACCGGCAGGACAGGAAAGGGGATGTTTTTTTCTCTCTTCCGCGGACTGTAAAAAAAAGAATTTACTTTTTTTTCTTTTATCCGATGTCACTTTGCTGTTACAAAAATTAATTCATAAGGAAAATTCCCGAATCCCAAATTGAATCGACTTTCGGACCAGAATCCCGAAAAACGAATTCATGAAAAATCTGAATGAAAACGAAATTAAACAAATGTTTTGCTGGCACACATGTCTACACCAGTTATTCCCTTGTTTCACTTATAGTTGTGCTGCTAATGGCAAGGTCAACACAATAAAATAACTAGTGAGTTTAACTTACTATTAGCACTACAACTTTGAGTGTAAAAATGTAACTAACACTATAGCGCACTATTGCTCATTGGCACTTGGTTGTCTGATGGTTGCAAAAATGGCACTTGGTGTTTAAAAGGTTGCTGACTAGACATGTAATCCCGCAAAAAAAGTTTAATTTTGATTTAGATCAATTCGGATCCGAAATTTGATTTGTTTCTTATTTGGATTCCGGACCAGTCTGAATTTTAGTTTCAGAACAAAGTCACATGACCGTGCTTGTAATGCAACCCCCAACAGCCAACGGACTGAATGTTAAAGGACCATTCAGATTTGTTTGCATTCAGACTTATTCAAATTTGGATACACCCGAATGTCCGAATTTAACAACATTTGTATGAATATCCATTTTTTAACGACCACTGACCATTCACTGTACCGCCATGCCTTACCACCCACTGTACTGACATGCCTGACCATTGACTGCCCACTGTACCGACTTGCCTGATCACTGACTGCCCAGTGTGCTGACATGCCTGATCATTGACTGCCCACTGTGCTGAAATGACTAATCATTAATCACCCTTTGTACTGATGTGCCTGATCACTGACTGTCCATTGTACTTGACATGACGGACAACTGACCACCCAATGTACTGAAATGCCTGACCACTGACTGCCCACTGTACTGACATGCCTGACCACCCATTGTACTGACATGCCTGACCACCCATTGTACTGACATGCCTGACCTTCCACTGTACAGACATACCTGACCACCAACTGTACCAACATACCTGACCACCCACTGGACCGACATGCCTGACCACCCACTGGATCAACATACCATTTTAAACGCTTTTACCGCTCATCAGTTTAGTGCTAACAGTGATTGACAGGACTAGAATGATTGCTCTCTCTTCAACGTTCGTGGCGATATGTAACATGTGTAGTGCAATTGTCGTTTTTGCACGTAGGCGTACCAACGAGTGTTTAAATAACTTTAAAAAACTTTAAAAGCACTTTAAAAAAACAAACATATTTTATATATAAATAAAAAACTTGAAATCCCGGGTGTGGGTGAGCGAGCTCCTAAATCAGGGAGAGGGACCCTGTAGACAATGTGAAACAACAAAAGAAGGAGTGCAACAACCCTGGAATGCTAGATGTTTAACAGTTAGAAGATATAGTGTAACTCTTGATGCAGACTCACTTTTGGACGGACGAGGTGGTATCTTGCCGTTAAGTTGTCAGCACGGCTCGCAGGGCGGAATCTGTGGCTGGTCTGTGTGGGAGTGAGCTCTGGGCTATGGGGCTTCTGTTCGGTCCATGGATGTTGGGAGGTGATTCTTGTGACCGGATGACCCGTTGAGGCGAAATACACTGTGCGTGTAGTATGACGCTCACCGTCAGGTGCAATGAGAGCTCAGCTGGCCAGGCTGCCACTCGTCGGCTGATCGGGAGCAGGAGCACCGCTGTACACTGTTCTGACAGTGGAGCAGTGGTCGCTGTGGAAGGGGTTAAAGAGTAAGCTTCAGGCTAGGGGACCATGCGGTCAGTGGAGTGGTCAGTGTGGCTACGCCAGAAGTAGTCAAGCCAGAAGTAGTTCTGAGATAGTCAAGCCAGAAGTAGTTCTGAGATAGTTGAACTGAAGTGAAGTGAGCCAAACACTGTTCGGCTATTCACTTCAGGCTGGTACGGCTAATTTCAGCCGTACATCGGCTGAAATCAGACGTACACCGGCTTGCTTCGTGTGGCTTCGGGTCAGCCGAACATGCTCAGCATGTTCGGCCAACCCGAAGTGTAGAGGCTCGAGCCGATGCATATGCGTTCCGCTCGGCTGAGCCGCTCGGCCATGATCGGGAGCTGTACGGGCTATTGTGAATAGCCCGTACAGCAGGCTCTCAGTTCGAATTAACCGATGGACTCCCATACCGAAGCTAGCCGAAGGATCGGCCGAAGCTACGGCTAGATCCTTCGGCAGCTTCGTGAATAGACCCCTATATCTTCTAACTGTTAAACATCTAGCATTCCAGGGTTGTAGCGCTCCTTCTTTTGTTTGAGATCAGCGGATAGAAGCCGCTGAATCTCTCTCCGATCATTGCGGGGAGACATTCCCGGCGCCGCACGAGGACAACGGTGCCCGGGGAAGACAACAGCGGTGGGGGGGCGAGGGGGTGTGCGCCGCCACACGGTACAACCGATCCGACGGCTGTACAGATGACGGATTGCTTGTACATTAACAGTCATCAATGCCTGTTAAAAGCGTTACCAAGAATACGGCTGCTTCTTGTTTTAATCACTTCAACGGGCTGCTGTCTATATACGTATTGTGGCCCGGAAGTGGTTAATTATCGTTTGCATTTATTTTCATTATGGGTGTAAGTGGGGGCTTCACATTTGAGTTTTGCCTAAGGCCTCACAAAGTCTAGAACCGCCTCTGTGCAGGAGAAGGGAGGAGTAGTTATAGTTGCTTTTTATGTTCCCTCCATGTAAAAAGAGCGTGTATGCCTTGCAGTGTGGCACTAGCCCCACTAGGTCATTTTTTCCCCCTCGGGGTTTTGCTGTAAATGCTGAAATTTACAATAAGCTGTTTCTGTTATTTGCAACACTCATCCTCTTGCTTATGTTTGAAAGGTATTTAATAATAATGCAATAAATGAATAAATATGTCAGACTGAATATTAAAAGTAAATTTTTAAGAAAATATTAACAGTCCTCAGGTTACGTTTCTCTAATTTATTCTCTGTATTCATTCATGGCATATGTTTTCTTTACCAATCACCTTTTATTCAGCATTCTTGTTATGTTTTCTCTTTTACACTATTACTGTGCTTCCCTTGAATTAAGGTGTTTCTATCTTTCCTAAACCTCAATATATGTATCAGCCAATCTGCTGCTTATTTGACAGCCAACTACTCACTTTCTATTGTTCTCTCAAAGCTATTCAGCACTTTTAAATTTAAAGCTCTCTCTGTAATGCTTATCTTAAGGGGAATACAACTCTGCTCTGCCTAAGCCTGCTTATTGACTGCATCATGTACATCTGAACCATCTGTGCTGCAGAATTTTTCTTACAAAGTGAAAAGTGTGCTAACAATAGATTTTTTTATTGCTTATAGCAACCAATCAAAATCCTTGGGTAAATATTAAACCTAGATATGGCAATTGGGAAGGATATTGGCTGCTGGGGGAACAATATATTTTTCTGTTAACCCAATTTTCATATACCTGCTTATGTAAACCCTCTGCAAGTATGGCATGCAGGCGGTGCCAAGCCCAGCTTACTCCTAGGGTCCTTTAACACAAACAATCAAACAACCATGTCAGACGATAGACACATGTTTTTGATACGTTCAATATGAGCAGATAAATCTCTTTGACTAGCCACATTTCCTCATATAGATTAGATTGGAGTCAAACAATATTTAGGTGCAGACACTCCTGTGTATTCTTTTAAAGTCGTAAAGCCCCTCTCCAACATAACATTTATTTCTGCGTTAGCAGGAATATACAAAAAAAATAAACTGCAAAAAGAATAAAACATAGCAGTGAAAAAGTTTAAATGTGTGTTAGTAAATTAAATAGGTGTTTCACATTGAATTAATGAATTGGAATTCATATTGATGGATCAGGATCACTGTTGAGGGTGGAGGGTAAAGCTGGGACAGTGTTGGAGCATGGAGAGGGTCGGTATAACTTGGCAATGCTTTTTTTAATACAGGAGGGGGGGATATGAAAAAATATAGTTATATAAGTATTACCAACTTTTACAGAAATGTACTAAAAATTGCAAAAAAAAATTAAGTTATGGAAGGCTGAAGCTAAAAAATAGACTGTTGAAATTATTAAATGAAATAGCCCAAATTTACAAATAAACAAACTTTAAGAGAAAAAAAAGTCTAAAAACATCTAAAGGATAACTTGGAAAATATAATTGTAGAGGAAATAGCAGGAAAGAAACACATGCACATACCGTATATATACAGTATATATATATATATAT
>NW_017308300.1:83205-92215 GCF_000935625.1 Nanorana parkeri | reverse complement strand
ATATATAATTTTCAGCTGATCAAAGTCAGATGATATAAAGCAGCACCTCTCAATTAGCAGCTTCACAAACCAACAATATCTTGAGCTGTATAAGACAGAGCAAAACAAAGTGATTCTAATACGGCACATACATTTTCTAAAAGGCCACATACTGTATAAAGTTCCAGTTTTGGACTCAACACAGTAAAAAGGACATAGAAACTTTGAAGAGGGTTCATCTGCAGGCACATAAATTAAAAAAAGTGATTGAAAATCTTACATTAAAAAATATACGGGCACATTTTGAAAACTTTTCACCTATATTCCCCTTTAGTTTATTTTTTGCTCCTTTTTTCCTTTGTATTAACAATGGAAGGGGAAACTTACACTTTGTAGGTAGTATGTTAGAATAAGATCTGACACTTTCTTTTGTTTGCTAAGGGACGGTTATGATTGATTTGAAATCCCATACTTTCATCCATCTGCTTGTTTTTTTCATATAAAACAAAGCTTTTTGTTTCTTGTGAATTGAAATCAAGTGAATATAGAAACATTGGCTATGTTAACAAAAGGTACTCAAGGTCTAAATAGCTAACAAGGACATTCCAAACTCATATAAAAGACAAACAAAAATGCAGGTTTGTTTTCACTAATACATCAATAAGTGTATTTTTATGCAAACAGTGTTATTAGGTGAATTTGACTTGGTATTAGAATCTTGTGGTGCCTGTACAGGTTGGCAATTTTAGGGGGGACCCACATCTTTTTTCCCCATTTTTGGGGGTGGGATTCCTCTTTAAAATTCCTACCAGACTGTAATAGCTGAGCAGTATAGTGCGGTGAAGTAAGGATCTCAGCTGCGGAACTATGCGATTATAGGCGAGCTAATTGAAGTGGCTCAGGTGGGAGATTCACAGTTACACTCCATGTAGCTGGGAGTGAGTCGGAACCTCGTTACACATCATGCACCACAAGGGGAAGGTATTAACACAGTAATGGATTCCTATGCAAGTTAGTTTCACAAGCATGAGCTGGTATGAAAGAAAACCCTAATCCCTTACGTGGGGGTATGATGAGTTTGTAGTTCTAAATACGTTTCCCCACAACCTGTAGCCAGGGCCAGTGGAAGTTGTAAGTAGTTTCAGCAAGATATAAGCAGTTATGCAATAGGAGGGTGAGCCCCACAATCAAAGGTAAATGCACAGTTCAACAGTCTTAGGTCTTAATGCAGGATGAGCAGCAATCACATATGGTTTGGGCATTACTAGCCCAAGAAGGTTTTACTTGCGGTTGTTTAAGCAGCAGTGGTGACTTGGCAGCCTCCTGAGGCAAAGTATGTGGAGCAGTTAGCCCTCTGGAGATGGCGTCCTTGGATCACTTCAGATATCAGGTAATTTCAGGATGGAGAGAGGGGATGTCGAGCAGGTTCGTTGCTTAACACTCTACAACGTTAGAACAATGAGCAAACAAACCCAGCTGCTTCTTATCTGCGAGTGCGACGAGCGGGGGCGGAGCCACGAGCGGCTGCTGACAAGGCCGTTGCGTAGCAACGGGACGCCGCAAAACCCGGAAACCACGCTGAGGCAGACGGAAAGGAAGAGGTGAGGTGAGTCTGTGACAGGACCCCCTCCTCAAGGGAACACCTCCAGAGCGGGCTTAGCGGGATATCTCAAGTGAAAGAGTCTCCGTAATCGCGGAGCATGCACATCCTCATGACCCTCCCATGTGTCATCCTGAGAGCCATAACCCTTCCACCTAATGAGGTACTGCAACTTGTTTCGGTGCATGCGAGAATCCAGGATCCTTTCGACTTCAAACTCCTCCTGGCCGTGTACATCGACAGCGGGCAGGGCAGGAGGAGTGCGATTTGGGAATGCATTAGGAAGATGAGGTTTGAGGAGCGAAACATGGAAGACGGGGTGAATGTGCATAGAAGGAGGAAGCGTGAGGTGAACTGCCACTGGGTTGATGACCTTCTCAACTGGGTAAGGTCCTATGAACAACCTGCTGAGCTTCTTGGATGGAGTTGCCAGCTCAAGGTTTTTGGTGGATAACCAGACTAAATCGCCAACCTGATAATGGGGGGGAGCCCTCCTCCTGAGGTCGTAGTACTTCTTCTGTCTATCCTGGGCCTGTCTAAGGTTATGCTTAATAAGGTCCCGGATAATCTGCTGTAAGAAATCATTGGTAGCAGGACTGTTGGTTGGCATGAGTGTGGCAGGTAGCAGTTTAGGATGATACCCGTAATTCGCAAAAAAGGGGGATACGTGTGATGAAGAACTGCTGGAATTATTATACGCAAACTCTGCCATAGGCAAAAGGCCCACCCAGTCATCTTGCAGGTAGGTACAATGGCACCTCAGGTACTGCTCCAGGCATTGATTAACCCTCTCTGTCTGCCCGTTAGTCTGGGGATGATAACGCTGGAGAGTCGATGGTCAATAGACAACTTGTCGCATAGAGCCTTCCAGAACTTGGAAACAAATTGTGATCCGCGGTCAGAAACGAGTCTGGCAGGAACTCCATGAAGTCTAATGATCTTGTTTATGAACGTCTGAGCTGTTTCCTGTGCTGTGGGGAGCTTCTTCAAGGGTACAAAGTGAGCCATTTTAGTTAGCATGTCTACTGTAACCAGTATAGTGTTGTGGTTCTGGGAGTTAGGGAGGTCAACAATAAAATCTAGAGACACTACCTCCAACGGTTTATCTGGTATTGGTAGACTGGTTAGCAGTCCATAGGGACGTTTTTTGTCAGATTTACATGTTGCACAGGTCACGCAAGTGGCGACAAAGTCTCAGATACTTTTATGCATTTGAGGCCACCAGAAGTAGCGTTTGATTAACTCAGTGGTTTTATTCATCCTCTGGTGACCCACAAGGGGTGAGTCATGCATTAACCGGAGGATGGTTAACTGCATGGAAGGGGCAATGAACAGTTTGTCGTCCTTGAAGAAGAACCCCTCCTGATCTTGTACTAAGTCAGGGGGAGGTGAGAATTCAGGAGACTGAAGTTCGTCCCTAAGTTGATCCTTAAGCGGAACTGTGGTGGCTAGTATCTTTTGCTGAGGAATGATGAATTCAGGGGCACCAGTGGAGTGTACATGACCTTCTATTCTGGATAGGAAGTCTGCCTTGCCGTTTCTAGTGCCTGGTCGATAGGTGATGACGAAATCGAACCGGTTGAAGAAGAAACTCCATCGGACTTGTCGCGAAGTGAGGGTTTTGCTGGTTTTGAGGTACTGAAGATTTTGGTGATCAGTGTATACCGTAATAGGATGGGTAGTGCCCTCCAGCAGGTGTCGCCAATTTTCAAAGGCACTTTTGATAGCCAATAGTTCTTTTTCTCCAACTGGATAATTTATCTCTGCAGAGTTCAGGGAACGGGAGTAGAATGCCACTGGGTGTATGGGTGAGAGTAAAGAGTCCCTTTGTGACAGTATTGCCCCAATGGCGAGGTGTGAGGCATCCACCTCGAGTATGTAAGGTGCCGAAGGGTCAGGAAGACGGAGTATAGGATCGAACGTGAATAGTTGCTTTAACTCGTCAAAGGCTCTCTGGGCATCTGTTGTCCAACTGTACTGGATTTTTGTACTGGTCAACCTGGAGAGAGGTTTTACAACTGCTGAAAAGTTATTTACAAATTTCCTGTAAAAATTGGAGAATCCGAGGAACCTCTGTAGGGCTTTCCTATTTTTGGGGACTGGCCACTGAATGATACAGTCTACCTTCGATTTATCCATTTTGATCCCGTCTGGGGAAATAACGTATCCCAGGAATGGGATTGTATCAGTCTCAAAGGTACACTTCTCTAATTTTGCGTAGAACTTGTGAGCTCTGAGACGGGATAACACCCATCGTACATGCTTTCGGTGATCCTGGAGATGAGTAGAATAGATCAGAATATCGTCCATATATATGACAACGCATACATCTAACAAGTCGCGGAAGATGCCATTGATAAATGCCTGGAACATAGCTGGAGCATTGCACAATCCGAAAGGCATAACGTTGTACTCAAATAGGCCGTATCTTGTGCAGAAGGCAGTTTTTCATTCATCTCCCTGGCGTATGCGTATGAGGTTGTACGCCCCTCTAATATCTAGTTTAGTAAAGATCTTGGAGTTCTGTAGCCGTTCTATAAGCTCAGGGATGAGGGGGAGAGGATAGCGTTTTTTGAGTGTAACCTGGTTGAGGCCACGGTAATCCACAATGGGCCTAAGGCTTTGGTCCCGGTTTTGAAGGTCACTGACGGTAGCAGTCAGTGCCTCCATGCGTTTGGTGAGGGTGAAAAGGTGGCCCGCAAGCTCCGCTGGATCCATTTTTTAAGGGTTCTAACGTATTGTAATAGCTGAGCAGTATAGTGCGGTGAAGTAAGGATTTCAGCTGCGGAACTATGCGATTATAGGCGAGCTAATTGAAGTGGCTCAGGTGGGAGATTCACAGTTACACTCCATGTAGCTGGGAGTGAGTTGGAATCTCGTTACACATCATGCACCACAAGGGGAAGGTATTAACACAGTAATGGATTCCTATGCAAGTTAGTTTCACAACTAGCTGGTATGAAAGAAAACCCTAATCCCTTAAGTGGGGGTATGATGAGTTTGTAGTTCTAAATAAGTTTCCCCACAACCTGTAGCCAGGGCCAGTGGAAGTTGTAAGTAGTTTCAGCAAGATATAAGCAGTTATGCAACAGGAGGGTGAGCCCCACAATCAAAGGTAAATGCACAGTTCAACAGTCTTAGGATGAGCAGCAATCACATATGGTTTGGGTATTAATAGCCCAAGAAGGTTTTACTTGCGGTTGTTTAAGCAGCAGTGGTGACTTGGCAGCCTCCTGAGGCAAAGTATGTGGAGCAGTTAGCCCTCTGGAGATGGCGTCCTTGGATCGCTTCAGATATCAGGTAATTTCAGGATGGAGAGAGGGGATGTCGAGCAGGTTCGTTGCTCAACACTCTACAACGTTAGAACAATGAGCAAACGAACCCAGCTGCTTCTTATCTGCGAGTGTGATGAGCGGGGGCGGAGCCACAAGCGGCTGCTGACGAGGCCGTTGCGTAGCAACGGGACGCTGCAAAACCCGGAAACCACGCAGAGGCAGACGGAAAGGAAGAGGTGAGGTGAGTCTGTGACACAGACCTTTAGGGCCTGGTATGACTTTGAGGGGGAACCCCACGCACTTTTTAGTTTTTTTTAAATGGGGTCCCTCCATACATTCCTACCAGACCTTAAGGGTCTGGTATGACTTTTGGGGGGAGCACATTCCTACCACATTTTTTTCTTTATAAATGTAATTTTCTCTTTATAAAAGTAACTGTTTGCTGCAGCAGGTTCTATACATCAGACAGATGTGCCACTTTATAGGCAGTTTAAGGGGACCGGGCACGATAATTAAAGGAATTGTTCACTTTTATTGTTTCACTTTAAGCAATGTTAAAATCACTGCTCCTTTAAAAACAGTATTTTTTTAAAGTGTTTTTTGTGCATTGATACATGTCCCCCAGGGAAGTACCTGAATCCCCATACCATTTTTATGGCCAATAATTTGCATATAAGCCTTCAAAAAGGGGACAATTGATTTACCAAGTTTGGGTCCCATAGACTTTCATTGAGTTAAAATTCGAACTTTTTCCATGTTCTAAAGTTCAAATTCGAACCGAACTCGGGTGTGTTCGGCCCATCACTACTAACAAAGAACATACTAATAGGGGGAGAGAACAAAGGGATAAAGTCTGTTGCATCACATTTTACTGTCCAGTCACAGGGTGGGGGAATGTCAAGACCTTTAAGTGGTAATACACTGCATAAGAAAAAAAAATCAAGTCTCCAGCCCTGTCAGACAGTGCTGTGCTGTGTGGCAGAGTTGTTTAAATCTTAGGACTGGGTTGAACCGGAAAACAGCTCGCTTAAATATATTTAATCATTGCCTGGAGTTCTGATTTAATCAAACTGTCTAAGAAAGTTTTAAATGTGAGAGAAAATGAGTGTCTTCAGCAATCTTTATTTGTGTAGCCAGCATACAGAGACAATTGTTATGAGTCAGAAAGCAAGTCTTGTATTAAACAGATCCTTTATATACATTTGTGAGCAGACAACATTTAAATAACAAATATCTTAGATCACATACATCTAAATGCTTCTGTCATTTCAGAGCATTTCTTCAATTCATGAAATACAGATGTATAGGGCATAAAGCCACTTATGTCAAAAGTCTTATCAACAAGTTGACAAGCATGTTCAACAATAACAAATTAAACTACCTTGAACTACTTATACTCTTGCAACAAAACAGAGAGAAAATGGCCTGAGGAAGGGGGATCACCCCCGAAATGCGTCAGCTGATACCTTATTGCATCTTCCTGTGGTGGTCTATCATCATGTAAATGGCTCTCTAGAAGACCTGGTCTGTGTTGGTTTCGTACATGTTCAAATAACTATTGTACATGTGAGTACCCAGTTGCTTGTTGCTTTTAGCTATATTCAATAAACAGTATTACACTAGGAGGCGATTTCCGCTCTGTTTTGTTGCCTGTTCCTGAGGATGCACCCCAGTAGCCTTTAAGATGGTGGCCTTGCCTGGTGGTCTCATTTTGGGAAGATTATTGTTTTAAGGAATGACCAATTCATCTAGCGCTTGAAATTGGAGCTTTTACTTATGATCTTGGCTTAATGGCACTCCAAAACATGATATCTATATCTCATTAATTTTAAAAATTAAAGGGAGAAATGGGTAGACCTCCTCATCTCAAATGGTGAATGTTCATCGGTTACCTTTCCCTTATGATGGGTAAATTTAGAGGCACAAATGTGTGTAACTATCTATAAGCTAATTATTTCAGAGTCGTCATAGCTTTTGACAAAGGACAAGAGATAATATAAACAGCAGGCTGGGGACACCTGTTTCTCTGCTGAAAGAATTAATTGCATTATTTGGCAATGGTGTTTAAGTGGCAATAAAAGTATCTTGACCTAAAGTGACACTAAACTCAGGAGTTAAACCTTAACAATACATCCAGGTACCTTAACAAATAACAAACATGTGTCTTATTTGTGTATCACTTGGCTGTAGCCTCAAATCATCTCTGCGAAACAGAAAAAAACAACAGAGTCTGAGGCGCAACTGCCCTAGGAGATTTGGACTGGTGAAGGTATAGTGAGAGTTAAATGGGCTAAGGCCTGCAGGTAAATGCTGCCCGGGAAGCGATTTTTGTTAATATTTTTCCTCCCGCAAGATGATCAATATCAGGGGTGGAGGGAGAAAATAAAAATGAAAACAAAAACAAAAGAGGTGCACATGAAATGGAGGCAAGTAGAACGGTGTGTGGTGTATATATCAACTCACCGCAAGGTTCTTTAGGAGGTGTAGTCATCGACGACGGGATTCCTGTAGGGGGTAGCGTCCGGCAGCCTCTTCTAGGACTGGGTGCAGGGACTTCAGATGCTGGGTCGAGGTGCGATTACATCAGATGTCTGCGTCTGGGACGTGCTGCTGGGCTGCTGGACTGGGTGGTGATGGATCGGGTCGAGGTGTTTAGGCTTTTGTTCCCCAAGGTCCCTGTGTGTGTTGTAAAGTAGCCACCACTCCAAGCTAACTCCTGTGATGGACTACAATCTCACATTTACTAATTTGTATTGAGATTGTAGTCCATCACGGGTGCAAGCTTGGAGTGGTGGCTACTTTACAACACACACAGGGACCATGGGGAAAGAAAGTAGCCACTTTCAGAAGGAAGGACAGCATTAAAAGAAATTAAGAGATGATTTAAGGATCTACAGCTGAGTGATACACAAATATGCTACTATTTTGTTAATAGTTAAGGTTCCTGAATGTATTTTTAAGGTTTAACTCCTGGGTTTAGTGTCACTTTAAACTTCCAAAATAGATATTTAATGTTAAAGAAATGTAATAGAATGCTTAATATTAAGGATAGACAGACTAGATAGATATACATGTATATTATCTACATATCATAAATAATGGATAAAATCTTCCATAATATATTTATTTTATATTTTCCAACTGATTCACCAATGTTTGGATCTGTCAGATCTGACCCTTTGTGTATGCCCAAATTTGTAAAAGATCAGGCAATATCTTCTTCCCCATGCCACTTTTATTGTGCCACCTTATATGAACACAAATACTTTTATCTACACAAGTCTGTACATTCTACATTAAATGCATGTATTTCATATTTCATGTGATAAAATGTTGATAATGACCTCAACTTGTTTAAAGAATTAGGATTTTCATTATGATTTCATCAAACCCTTCATTGACATACATATTAATAGTTGGTTACGAGGAGCTAATTTTAAATCTGCCGCAACAGTAGTAATTTCTCCACATTGTAGAACAGATGTGTACACAATGGAAGTTATATAAATGTTTAAACAGGGTATCACAACATTGCTTACTTGTCAGTGAGGGCAGATTTATTAATTAGGTGGTGCATGAAGAGACTTGTCAGTCAAAGAATAGCACAAGACACATGCCAGTGTAATGTCTGTTCACATATGTTCCTTTATTAATTATAATTACATTTCTCAAAATGCAGGGGATTCTAAGACATAGAACACTTTGATCAAAACTATCTGAGCTCCTGGGGTTTTCTTTGAAGTCATGTAGAAAATGAAACTATTGGAAAATGGACACTGAAATGGTTATGATATACTGGGTGCTTGACAAGATAACTAGTAGAAAAGAATACTGCTAATCCATAAGTAAACACAATAATTTCAAGCAGCTGTTGTTTGCCCTGAAGGTAAACATAACACAAGCAGGATTGCCATTCCTTCTGTAGATGGTTCTTGTGTTTTTGCTCTACCAGCTGTTAAATGTTTCAACTATTTTAAAGAGTCTTAGCAGGCAAAATCGTGATAGCAGGTGTATGTACAACAAACGATGCATCCACTGAAGTTTATTTGCAAGAATGAATAAAAGGATTTAGTTTTGCAGAAAACTTGGAGTGCTGGTGACCATTTTTTCTGTTTTGCAAGTATTTGGTGGCGCCATCCGCAGCAACTTCAGCACC
>NW_017308300.1:81178-83112 GCF_000935625.1 Nanorana parkeri | reverse complement strand
CACCCCCCACAGTGTATGGGGCTTCTCGGTCAGGTGTGCGGTGGGACTCTATTTGACTGTATCTAATGGGTGCAAAGATGCTTATGTCCTTATATCTATTGCACCCAATAGTTTATAGTAGTTCATAGTGGGAGTGTTGAATTCTTATGAACAATACTAATGACTTACATAAGTAGGGATAAGATAAGATGGTACCAGGGGTGTTTACATGGTAAGTGGATAATGTCCATTTAATACAAGTCTCCAAATCTCACATACTGTATATAGTATCTATCATTAAAGAAGGATAACGGTATTTAATGGTGATTTGAGGTGTCTACCTAGATCTGCAGGACATTTTTATGACAATCTGTGAATGCAAAGTAAATAGCAACTAGGTGGCTTAATAGTTTTTGTCCAAACGTTTCATCACATATAAGATAAGGCTTCTAAACAAGGGTATTATTTAAAATAAATGTTAAGATAATGGTGGGGTTGGACAAAAGCAAGGATACTTTGCTGGAAATGCTCATAAATGTTAAAAATTAGACATGTATTTTCATTCTGAATTGAAATTCGGATGATAACCGGCATATTCCGACATGCAGATACATCTGAATTTCCAAATTAAAGAAATAACGAATCCGAACATATCCAAATTTTTGATAACGAAAATTCAGATGCATCTGCAAATATTTTTCCAATGTCATTCAGAGTGAACTTATGTGGTTAAATGTTAAAAGATTTTAGAGGGGACTCCATGTTTTTTTTTTAACAGACCCTTGATCTGAGCAGCAGGGTAACAGAGCAGGAAAAGGGGGGTGAGCATGCACCCCCCTGCCCCATACCAGGTAACATGCTCTCAACATGGGGAGGGTGCTTTGCCAGGGGGCGACCCCCTGACAAAGCATCTTGTCCTCATGTTGACAAAGACAAGGGCCTCTTCCCCACAGCCCTGGGAGGCCTCCAGAAATCTGGAAGACTAAGCTACAAAAATTATTTTTAAAGTGACTGTATTTTTTACTGTAGGTAGAGAGGCAGAGTTTTGGACAGTATCTATTTGTGCTCCTGTGTTGACTATCCATCTGGAACCTTCTAGTGTCAATAACACTAAGGGGTCTATTCACAGAAGGGTGAAGAGTTTGTAGAAGGCAGGAGAAGGGAACAATCTAGGACAACATAGCTGAACTGGAAAGTGAGCTGAATTGGAGAATTTTTCCAAATAGGCTATTTTGTCCTAGATTGTTCACTTCTCCTGCCTTCTTAAAACTCTTCACCCTTTAGTGAATAGACCTGTAAATCTCAATGAGCCAGAAGGATATTTCCATCTTAGTTCAGTAACAGGATATTATCCAAATACTGGTATATATGGATAGTCTTTTTCCATAAGTAGGCAACCAGTGCAAATAGTACCTTGGTGACTTAAAGTAAAGTGGTTAGGCCAAAAGTTAAGCAGAAAAATTGTGCTATCGAAAAATGCAGGTATTTTTTAAAATCAAAATGTATAGGAACATCTTTTAAATCAATTGATAAAAGCCAGTCCCTTGTCTGTATAACGTGCAAGATCATCTGTAGTGAATCAATTTCAAATTATTTCAAGATAAATTTATTTAGGAACTTTAAATCCATGACTAGTCTCTATTTCCCTGACTTTTCATAACTAAGAAGAGAGGGGAATACATCCCTATAGAGCATTCTTGATGTGCCACTGGCACTATTGTTACAATTGAGTTTTTACATAGAGAAGAGGGATTTAGGATACAAGAATCTGTAATAGTTTGTAGGACCCATTGGTCTTTTATGTTGCCTGCCCAAATATGCCAGAACCAAGGAGAACCTGGCCCCCACTTTGCAAATTTGAACAGCAAACCTTTAAAAAGGATGTGGGTTACTTGCCCTGCGAAGCCCCCCCCCCTGCAACCACATCTCACTCCCCCATCCTGCAACCTAGCCCC
>NW_017308300.1:80133-81071 GCF_000935625.1 Nanorana parkeri | reverse complement strand
GATTCCTTGCATTCCGGGCAAGGGTGTAAACGAGCCTTTAGGATTACAGCAGTCAGAGGAGCCACAGTCTATATACAAGACAATTACAGCAATGTATGTGCAGGTTTAAAAGGGTTTTAGGGCTTATTCACACAAATTACAGTGCGTTCCAGAGCAGTAGCTGCTGGAACGCACTATATCGCACACTTAACCCCCCTGCATTCTGGGGCGTGGTGGTGCATTGAAGACAATGGCACCGCAGCCACGCCAACTCCCCACTCAGCAGTGTAATCGCCAACACCGGTGTTCTATCAAAGATTGTGACTGGGTTGGAATGTGTGACCGGTCACGTGGTCACACATTTTAACGTAATCACGCCCACTTTTTCGACATTGAAATATGTGACCAGCAAAAGGCGAAGAATTCCAACGCTTTGTCAGCTGGTCCAGGGCAGAACAGCTGATCGGTCCTGAAATATTGGACTTTGTGGAATGTGAGATTGCACTCACAAAGTCTGATAAAAGTGATATTTCAGGACCAAACAGCTGTTCCACGGCAGATCGGTTCTCCTGCACATACGATCTGCGATGCCGATCTGCCCTGGAACAACTGAGAAATCGTTGGAATTCTTCACCTTTTGCCGAACACACATTCCACCGCTGAAAAACTGGGCGGGATTACGTTTAAATGTGTGACCATGTGACCGGTCACACATTCTAAAGCAGTCACAAACTTTGATGGAACACTGGAACATGCATAGCCCACCATGGACCCTAGCCCTTTGAGGGCAACTATATTGTTGATGTGGCAACAAATTCCCCGGCATGCAGCAGACAGAAATCCCCCCTACCCCCGACATGCAACAGACAGAGACGCCCCCCCAAACACACACAACACAATATGCAAATATGCAGCAGAGATTCCCCCCCCCCTGACATGAGGCAGACAGACATGCCCCC
>NW_017308300.1:58007-80073 GCF_000935625.1 Nanorana parkeri | reverse complement strand
CAGCCGCTGTGTGCGCTCCTATCTCGGGACCCGGCCGGGAAGCTTACAGTCTTGCTCCTGACCGGGCCCCCTCGGTTGTGGGCCCCATAGCGCCCGCATGGGTCGCTATGGCGGTAGTTCCGCCACTGGTTAGTGGTCCTATCAGAGTAGAGGAGGAAGAATCGAAACCATTCATATGCGGATATAGGGCTGTAACGAAAAATATTTAATGGACCAGCTTTTTAATTTGAACTGTTGGTTTATATAATTGGTGCTTAGCTCCTGTGCTTAAAACCGGTACAAGATCTTTATTTCTTTCACAGGCTCACAGTTAAAATTGTTTGATTTGTGCTTTTATTTGGATTACTGATGAACACAGTTTTGCAACTACCTGATAGTGGGGAGAATGTGTACCATTATACATTGAGAACTGGAACTGAACATCACCCGTTTATTTGACAAATATGCGATAAATATAGGACCATTAGTGCAACCTCCATAGAGGTGTTTTTAAGTTTGCTGGTTTCCAAGTGTGTTAGATAAGGAAACAAGTGCTTATATTGTGTATGACTTATGAAGCAATAAACTGAACTATTAAACTGTTAAAGTCATGGAGTTTTTCAATAAAACAGAATGAATCCCCTTTTGGATGCATGTGGAATTAGTAGCTGAATACATTTTCAAAGAGATTCTAGACTATTTGCTAGTGCCACTGTTAGGTTCACAGATTCCTTGCATGAAATGAGAAGTAGTGTAGTCTGCCACATTTGCATAGACTTAGAATGACATGTAATTTCTTGCAAACTATGAAGTCTCGCAAGATACACACGCGCACACACACACACACACACACACACACAAAGCAAAGCAAAGCATTTGGTTGTTACAAAAGCTTTCACATTTATTTCTTTTTAGAAACATTTAGGTATCCTGTCCTTTTTGTATAGCGTACCCCAAATGTAACATTGTACACAGAAAATGTGCAAATCATCCAACAAGTTCTCAAGATTGTTTTCTTTATCTTTTCTTTTTCTTATTGATGCTTTGTCTGCAGGTGACATCCAAGAATAAATAGAGAAACTGTAATGTATTCATGTTTTTCCTTTCCTCTTAAATAGGAGCAAGGTGCTTTGAGCATGAGAAGATACACAGCTAAAGAAAAATTAATGCTTTGTGAATGCTGCTTGCCAGAGCCTAATACATGAAAGGCTGTATCATGCAAATGACCACTCTCAAAAGGTTGATTAAGTGTAAGCAAGAGCAGAAGTTAATAAAATAGTTTTTATTTGTCTGCAGCTCTGGGATGAGAAATCTTTCAACCATTTGACTAGATTGTGTGTGATTTGTGTATATTAACTTACATGAATGCACATTAAAAGCAACATGGCCTAAATGTTTTCCTAATAATTATTCATTTTCATCAAAGGCCTAAAGACAGAATTAAGTAATCTGCTATTAATCAGTGAGAGATTGTCAGCAATAAATCAGTAGGAGTTGAAATTGTGGTGAATTACTCATCAAAATTCATTTGACCAAAATCATCATTAGAGTTATACCTCAAAAAGCAAACAAGAGTGGAAATCATATTTTTTCTAATCAGTGATTAAAAAGGTATAAGAAAAGCAATTAAAAGGTTGCTCTTTTTCCATCATTTATAATGAGGATATGCATTCTTTGGGTCATGTATAAATTATAATAACTAATGTCAACCTTCATGTTTAGCTATTTTACAGAAGTTAGTGGTACAGAAGGTTCATCATTGTAGGTTAGTGCATTTTGTATATGCTACTCCTATTTAAAGCTAAACTCCAGACAAACATCTAAATACATAGATGTAATATACACAAGTTGTTTTACTTGCCAGAGTATTTGTATATCTGTGCACTCTGAAATACAAATACTTTGAGGTTGAAGGCCTGGTTGGTCATTGTAGGTTACTGCATTTTACACGCTACTCATATCTAAATATGAACCTAACAGTTAAATACATAGATGTAATACACACAATCTGTTTTAATTGCTGCACTATTTGCATTTCTGTTCATTCACTCCAATCCAAGACTTGCAAAGCCCTGTTAGGAAGCACAACCAACCTTTAGACCTAGCTTTTATTTACTATCATTAAGAAATACAACTACAACTTGCCCTGCTCCAGTCGGATTGAACAGCAAAGGAAAAGTAGCATTAGTCACTATTAATTAGTCACTCTAGATTTGCTCCTTGTGCTGCTTCTCCCTCTTCCAGTCTTGGCTCTGCTGTATAGGAAATTTCAAGAAGCTGCTATCAGGTCAGATTCAGGTATTACTCTAGTTGCTTCTAAAAAAATACTTAATGGTTTTTAATTAGCTTTTACCCGGCTATGTGGCTGAAAGAGGCTTTTCTAGAAAGCTCTATGTAGTACAAGTGAGTGACCCCCCAAAGGGATTTTTACCAATCTCACTCAATTATTTCCAATTTTAGTACATTAGCTATTCCAATTATGTTAGGTTTTTACTGTTTCACGTAGAAAATAACAGTAATTCAATCCAGAGGTAAATGAATGTCCCCCAAATAAATAATAGCATTCCTACTGTTCAGGGTATGCCTCCAACAGCTGTTGAAACTGTTATCTTACATGCAAACATTTCTTATGCAAGCACTGCTTTTACAAAATCTGTCTCCCTGCTCTGTTACACCTTCCACACCTGCAGAGTTTATACATTTTTCCGAAAATGTGTTTCCACATGTATGGAATCTATAAATTCATGATCAGATTTGCCTTTGCCTTCTGTAAGTTCAAAATCTGTTGATGCACCTTCATATATGCTCTCTACATCTGCAAAATCATTTCCACATGTTCTGATACACCTCCTGATGTTCTGATACACCTATGTCTAGGCTACTTGTGGCACCCGCTCCTTTGTCTACCACAACTACTAAATTATACTTTATGAATGCACACTCTATCTAGCCATTATCAGATACAACTAATGTGTTACCTTTCCAAGGGCATATAGTCTATTTTTGTCCTATGTCTTGTGCTTGTGGTATTTAAAGACAATGGTTTTCTTTTTCTATAGAAACAGAACAATTGTTTTTCTTAACTTTAAGGGCTTTCAGTACTGACAGATGAAGTCCTTACTGGACCGGCTGGAAAGTTAAAAAAGGTGCATGCATATGTTCATGTCAGGAAACTGTGTACTACCTTTCAGAAAACTCACTCACCAAATCAATTTAACCCATTTAAAAGGTAAGGTGAGGTAAGACAGCGTGCCATATATTGTCAACAACGGTACCTCGATCTGCTTTCTCCTATATGAGTTTACTCCTCCCCAATTTCTTCCAACATAGAGTCATGCGATCATGGAAAATTAAAAGCCTTCCATAGTGTAAACCACTTAAAAACATAACCCAGTATAACTGCTCCTTCACAGTAGAACTAGAGAGAATGGCAGGTGCACGCCAAGCCTAGCCTGTCTTGCTCCAAGATCCATAGTCCCGCACAGAAAAAAAGTCCTGCTGCATGTTATGCATCCACATGTTTTTTTTTTTTAAACACTTAACTGAGCTCGCTAGAGCTAGCTCCTCAGAGAGTCTATTCCACATTTTCACAGCTGAAGAAGCCTTTATGTATGTAAAGGTCAAACTGCTTTTCCTCCAGATGCAGAGTGCCCCCTTGTCCTTTGCAGTGACCTTAAAGGGAATAATTGTGCACCAAGCTCACTATATGGACCATTTATGTATTTATACATGGTGAGCAGATCCCCTCCTAATCACCTCTTTTCAAGAGAGAACAAATTCAGTTCAGCTAATCTTTCCTTGCAGCTGAGTTCCTCCATGTCTCTTATCAGTTTAGTTGCCTCTCTCCAGTTGTACAATATCCTTTCTGTAAACTAGTGCCCAAACCTGAACTGCATATTCCAGATAAGATCTTACTAATGCTTTGTACAAAGGCAGAATTATGTCTCTCTCTCTGGAGTCTAGACCCCTTTTAATACAAGAGGGAATTTTGCTTGCTTAGGAAACTACAGCTTGACATTGCATGCTATTATTGAGTCTATGATCTACCAGAACACCCAGATCCATCTCCATCCTTCCCCCAAACAGACTCCCCATAGAGTGTATGGTGCTTGCATAGTTTTAGTCCCGAAGTGCATAACTTTACATTTATCAACAAACTTAATTTGCCAAATAGATGTCCATTCAAACAGTGCATTCAGGCCTGCGTGTACGCTGTAGACATTTTGTAAGGACTGTATCCCACTACATAGCTTGATGTCATCTGTAAACACAAAAAATATACTTTTAATCCCAAACAATATATCATTTAAAAATAGATTACACAGTAAGGGTCCCAACATTGAATCTGGGGGTACACCACTAACAACCTTAACAACCTCAGACCATTAAGAGTATGAATCATTAATCACCACTCCTTGAATACACTCTTTAAGCCAGCTTTCTATCCAATTACAGACTCTATACCTACAGACCATAACTTATACATTAGGCACCTGTGGGGAACTATGTCAAATGCTTTTGCACAGTTCAAGCATATTATAGTCATTCCTTTGATTCATTTATTGCTTACTTCCTTATAAAAAGAAGATACTGTATATTTATTTGACAACTTCTGTTGGCATACGTTTAGTTAAAGGATTAAAAGCCAGAACACTTACAAAGATCAGGTATAGATCTGTCGCCAGTAATTCCGTGACAAACACAAACCGCAGGAAAAGAGTCCGGCCTACATCTGTAATACCGCCGACTCGGCTGCCTCTGATTTCTCCACCGCGGCCTTCTGCGTTCCATCGTGGAACGCGGAAACTGCACGAACTCCTGATTGTGACGCGGCGGTTGCATTCCACAGTGGAATGCGGAAGTTGTTCGGGCCAATCAGCTGTCCCTCCCCACTTCCTGGCCCTATTTAAAGGCACGGATGAGGCAGCATGGCGTTCCGTGATTGAGGTCTGAACGCCTGCTGCCTCACGAAGCTGCACACCACCTTGTTGCCTCTCAAACCTGCAGACCATCCTGCCGCCTCACGAGTGCACACCACCCTGCTGCAATCTGGAAGACGGACCTGCGCAGTGTTGCTGTGGGAGCCACCTGATAGACTCAGCCACCATCAGCCGCTACCAAACCGCAAGTACCATACCTGTGGGAGAGCACCGCTGTTACTCTGCATATTGGCTCATATATAGACTGTGTGCTAAACTGCTATTCGGGATTCTCCCTTAACCCAGCACCACCTACTGCATTCCTGTATCTAAGTTCGCAACCACTGGCTATGACTCAAAAGTACTGTTTTCATTTGTGTTAATTTATGTTTATTACATGATGGTAGAATCTCAAACTTACCGTTAAGATTGTAAGTGATGCCTGAGATTCATATCTGACTGATCCCCTACTCCGCAGTTGTGATCCTACCATTGCACATCCCGCAGTCGTTATAGAATCACGGAACCACTAAACATTGTCCCAGAGGGTGGAAACACTATCCACTTCTATGCAGGACTTGCAGGTGGAGAATCAAAAATTGCGTACTTTGGTTAACCAAAACGCAGGAGCTGCACCCCCTAGAGAGGGGCCGGAAGCCAAGGTCTGTGCCCACGAACCTTAGGAAGTCTTTCCCCCGAACCTTAGGAAGTCTTTCCGCCAATTTATGAGTTCATGTAGACTCATGTTTGACCTGCGCCCTCGCACGTATCACACTGACCAGTCGAAGATTATATTGCGGAGTTTAAACGATGGGCTAGGGAGACTGAGTGGAATAACCTCAGTCTCCATAACCAATTCCGTCTCGGTCTCTCAGAAGCCTTAAAAGACGAAATAGCCCGTGACGACTTATCTTTCACCCTAGACGAGCTGATCCAGCGTTCTGTGACGATCGACCGCCGCCTCCGGAAAGGAGAGCAGAAAGGGTCTACACTCCCCCACCAGCCCCAAGAGGAGTCAGATCTCCCCCCAAGGAAGAGCCTATGGAGCTAGGAACCATGCGGGGACCCCTCACGCAAACAGAAAAGACCGGGAGACCCACGTAGAACATATGCCTCTACTGTGCCTCCCCCGACCACGTAGTTGACGACTGTCCAGCTGTTAAAAAGAAGACAGGAGGTAGGATATTGCACATCTTCTTTGGCCAAAAGGAGAGGTGCAGTTGGAGTCCCACTACTGTACCACCACTTGTTACCCTACCACTCCACTCATGCAGATCTCCCCCAAGGGGTTACCTCCCCATATCCTTGAATTCGAAGATGTGTTTAGCCAATGTGGAGCAGCTACACTCCTGCCACATAGACCCTATGACTGTCCTATTGAGCTGATTCCAGGCAGTCCTGTCCCTACGGGGCGTATCTATCCGCTTTCCCAACCCGAATTAGCCCACCTGAAGGTCTATCTAGACAAGAACTTAAAAAAGGGATTCATAAGGCCGTCTACCTCCCCTGCTAGCGCGGGGATGTTCAATGTAAAAAACAAAGATGGTGGGTTACGGCCAATAATAGACTATCGGAGACTAAACCAGATTACTGTAAAAAAAAACGCTACCCTCTTCCTCTTATCCCACGAACTGATGGAGAGGTTACAAACATCCCGCATTTACACCAAACTTGACCTCAGAGGCGCATATAACTTGATCAGGATGCGGGAAGGGGATGAGTGGAAGACGGCCTTTAGAACCCGATACGGGCTGTTCGAGTACATGGATTGTGCAACGCCCCCTCAACGTTCCAGCATTTCGTTAATGATATTTTCCGTGATCTGCTGGACGTCTGCGTGTTCGCTTACTTGGACGACATTCTGGTGTACTCGGACAGCCCCACCGAACACAGGAGGCACCTCAGATGGGTGTTGTCCCGTCTTTGGGCCCACACTCTTTATGCTAAATTAGAGAAATGCGTATTCGAACAGCCGTCCATTTCCTTCCTGGGGTACAACATCTCCCCGCAAGGGATTCATATGGATCAGTCCAAGGTGGATTGCATCCGGGACTGGCCTGTTCCTCACACACGCAAAGCACTACAACGATTTTTAGGATTTTCCAACTACTATCGAAAATTCATCAAAAACTTCTCGGCTATTGTAAAACCCCTGACAAGACTAACCAGTACTAATATACCTTATACATGGTCCTACGAGGCACAAGAGGCTTTCGAGATTCTCAAACAGAGGTACACCTCAGCTCCCATACTCCAATTGCCCAACCCTGAGTTTCACTATGTTTTAGAGGTTGATGCATCACACCTCGCCATAGAGGCAGTTTTATCACAACAACCATCCCCCTCTGAACCTCTGCATCCAGTCGCATATTGCTCCCGGACTCTCAATACTGCTGAAAAGAACTACCCTATTGGGGAAAAAGAACTGTTAGCTATTAGGGATGCTTTGGGCAACTGGAGGCACCTTTTGGAAGGTGCAAAACACCCCATCATGATTTTCATTGACCATCACAATCTACAGTTCCTCAAGACTTGTAAGGCCTTGTCGGCACGGCAAGTACGGTGGAGTCTATTTTTTGATCGTTTTAATTTCCCCATATCCTACCGGCCAGGTTCTAAAAATACGAAGGCTGATTCCCTCTCCCGGTTACATGAAGAGAGCGCTGACGCAGAGCCTCCTGCCTTACTGCTCCCCGCGAACCGGTTCGTGGGACTCGCCACTGAATTCATGGAGCTCCTAAAACATACTCCCTCTGAAGGAGACCCACATGTCCCTCCTGGGGTGACACAAAACGAAGGATTCCTTTTCAAGAACGACAAACTCTACGTCCCTCCTAGAATGCAACCTTCTGTCATTTGACTCATGCATGACACACCCCTAGCGGGCCACCCAGGCATCACCAAAACGTTAGAGCCTGTAAGAAGGAAATTCTGGTGGCCAGGCATGACCAAATCAATCCACGAATACGTCACCACCTGTGACATCTGTGCTTCTACCAAGACCGATCAGAAACCTCCCTATGGCTTACTTGTATCATTAGAAACACACAACAGGCCTTGGGAGGTTGTCTCCGTCGTCTTTATAGTCGACCTCCCTCGCTCAGAGGATTGCAACACCATTATGGTCACTGTTGGCCTACTAACCAAAATGGCTCACTTCTCCCCACTCCCCAAACTGCCTTCATCTAAAGAAACAGCCCGGACCTTCATAAGCCAAATCCTCCGATTACACAGCTTGCCTTCCAGGATCATTTCCGATAGGGGTAGTCAATTCATATACAAATTCTGGAAGGCACTATGCACAGCCCTCCAAATTGACCACCGAATGTCGACCGCATACCATCCGCAAACCAACGGCCAAACAGAGCGTGTAAATCAGTGTTTGGAACAATACATTCGATGTTATTGCACTCATCTTCAGGATGATTGGTTTGATCTGTTGCCTCTAGCCGAGTTTGCATACAACAATGCAATGAATTCCTCCACGCAATTCTCTCCCTTCTACGCCAACTACGGGTTCCACCCGACCAACTTGCCACCTGACTCCATACCCAGTAACGTTCCTGCAGTTCAGGACTACCTCGATTGTTTGAAAGAAACTTCTCACGCGATACAGGACAACCTAAAGGCCGCCAAAGAGCGACAGAAAAGACATTACGACACTCGACGCTCTAGTCCCCCTACCTACAGTGTAGGTGACAAAGTGTGGTTGTCCACAAGAAACCTCCGCCTTAACGTGCCCACTAGAAAACTGGGTTGCCAAAACATCGGTCCATTCGCCATTGAGAAAGTCCTGAATCAAAACGCTGTACGTCTGACCCTTCCTCCTGATTGGAGGATCCATCCCTCCTTCCATGTGTCGTTGCTCAAACCGTACAGACCTAACCAGCTTCCTGTTAGGACCTCTCCCCCTGCTCCTCCAGTTGAGGTCCAGGGTGAGATCGAGTATGAGGTCGATAAAATACTTGACTCCCGGAGAAGGGGATCCTCTGTACAATATCCCATAAGATGGAAAGGTTATACTTCTGCGGATGACTCCTGGGACGACTCGCAGAATGTACATGCTCCTCGATTAACCCGTTTGTTTCATCGTAGGTACCCTGATCGGCCTGCTCCCAGGGGGAACTCCGGAGGTGCTCCCTTGGGGGGTACTGTAATACCGCCGACTCGGCTGCCTCTGATTTCTCCACCGCGGCCTTCTGCGTTCCACCGTGGAACGCGGAAGCAGCACGAACTCCTGATTGTGACGCGGCGGTTGCGTTCCACGGTGGAACGCGGAAGTTGTTCGGGCCAATCAGCGGTCCCTCCCCACTTCCTGGCCCTATTTAAAGGCACGGATGAGGCAGCATGGCGTTCCGTGATTGAGGTCGGAACGCCGGCTGCCTAACGCACCTCTCCACCGCGGCCTTCTGCGTTCCACCGTGGAACGCGGAAGCAGCACGAACTCCTGATTGTGACGCGGCGGTTGCGTTCCACGGTGGAACGCGGAAGTTGTTCGGGCCAATCAGCGGTCCCTCCCCACTTCCTGGCCCTATTTAAAGGCACGGATGAGGCAGCATGGCGTTCCGTGATTGAGGTCTGAACGCCTGCTGCCTCACGAACCTGCACACCACCTTGTTGCCTCTCAAACCTGCAGACCATCCTGCCGCCTCACGAGTACACACCACCCTGTTGCCATCTGGAAGACGGACCTGCGCAGTGTTGCTGTGGGAGCCACCTGATAGGCTCAGCCACCATCAACCGCTACCAAACCGCAAGTACCATACCTGTGGGAGAGCACCGCTGTTACTCTGCATATTGGCTCATATATAGACTCTGTGCTAAACTGCTCTTCGGGATTCTCCCATAACCCAGCACCACCTACTGCATTCCTGTATCTAAGTTCGCAACCACTGGCTATGACTCAATAGTACCGTTTTCATTTGTGTTAATTTACGTTTATTACATGATGGTAGAATCTCAAACTCACCGTTAAGATTGTGAGTGATGCCTGAGATTCATATCTGACTGATCCCCTACTCCGCAGTTGTGATCCTACCATTGCACTTCCCGCAGTCGTTACAACATCACAATTGCCACCACCGCAATGCATTTTGTCAGAAAAGGACTTCCTCAGGAGTAGCTGTCTTTTTCTCAGTACCTATACTGTATATGTTCTTCTGTTTGGACTGAACAAGTCTGCTCTCAGGGTTTAAAACCATAAAAAGCTTTCTAGCCCTAAAGAGATATTAAAGCCTATTTTGTTTTTGCTATTTATACTGCTAATGTCAACACTTACCTTCAGTGCTGCTTCTCAATGTGCAGGCATTTTTCTTTCCTCTGATTCATGTTGTACCTACAATGCTGGCTCTGCTTTCCTGTGTAAGGGTGGCTCCGTCACTAGGTTTCCTAAGGAGCCACCTGTTTGTGCACACTCTTGAGAGAAACTACAACCTGACTTCATGGTGCCATCTCCACCAATGGGCACAGGCAGCCTGGGTGAATTGTGTAAAGTGACTTATAAGCACCACACATGCACAATGGTGCTATGAATTATGCGACATGTAGTCCTGAGGAGAAAGATTAGATGACTGGGCAGGAAGTAATGAGTGGACTAGAAATTTAGAGAAGCTGCTCAAACAAACCAGACGCTGTGGCTATGATAAAAATGCTCTAGCACTTTTTTTGGAAACAGAAATTTCCATTAATACTTTAAGAAACTTGGAGAAAAAAAACCCAAATCCCCTAAAATCCCTTGCCATATGCCCTCGACATGGGGAGGGTGCTTTGCCAGGGGGGCCCCCCTGGAAAAGCACCATGTCCCATGTCGATGAGGACAAGGGCCTCTTCTCCACAAACCTGGCCTGGTGGTTGTGGGGGTCTCCGGGCAGTGGGCTTATAGGAATCCAAGTATAAAGAAGTAAAGAAGTAATCACCTGCACACCAAGGCCCCATGCATCAATCCATATTTTTATTGAGGTCAGATGCACAAAGCATCACAAGCATAAAACAATGTTTCAGAACCTAACATGGTCCCTTCATCAGGCAAAAAGCAAAGGGATTCCGGTCAGAAGTGAAATGGGAGACTTGAAACTTATAGGAATGTGGGTATTTTTCATTGAGGGGGCACCCAGATCCCACCACCCCCTCATGAATGAGTAAGAGGTAGTGTTACCCCTACTCATTCATCAAATAAACAGTAAAATAGTCAATAACCACACCACATTGTAGAAAAGTCCTTTATTTTAAAAAAAAAAAACACAACAAAGGGTTTTGACAATCCCTTTATTAACTCTTTGCCATCCGCTCATTGTAAATAAACAGATGGATGGCAAACTCCCTACAGTGGGGCGCCATAAATATACAGCTTTTTTTTTTGCTCAGACACGCCCAGAACACACTGATAGTTGTAAACATTCGTTAACGGCTGTTACAGACAAGCGTTCGGGTGTCTCTACAGTCATATCAAACAAAGTGACTTGCCAACAGAAGCTTTGCAAACTGCAGCATAGTTGACTGAAGGTAATATTGACACATACAAACAAGCAATCTGTAGGAGCGCTAGAAATAATGATGTCTAGTAATGTGTGAAAAACGGACAAATAGACTTACAGTTAGAAGACAGCTGATGTGTCAGTGTCGGGTACATGGGGAGGAACCTTACTCCAAGGATGGATGGCTCCAGGAGTAGGTAGTGACAGGCTTGGGGGCGGTGTGAAGACTTTTGGCAGCCCACATACTCGGCTGGCCAGGCCAAGCCGCGGCGGCTTAGAGAGGGAGAAGAGCCGTGAACGGATATGCTGTGCTCCGTGTGTTCACAGGTTCCGTCTGGCTGGTAACACAGGGGTGCGACTTGTCATATACAGGAAGGGAAGTCCGAAGTGGTGGAGAGCTTAGTAAAAGGTGAGGGTTTTCAGTGCGGTAGCGGCTACGCGTTTTGAGGCACAGCCTCTTTCTCAAGCTTCAACGCGATAGTGATTGCGGGAAAACGGAGATCTTTTAAAATTGACACATGGGAGGAGTAAAGACTGCTAATCCCCTGTGATAGGCCAGCATTCAGGAGAAGGGAGGGGCAAGGGGATGAAGGACACACCCCGGGGACGGACAAAGCGGTATGGATCGTGGTGGAAGAGACAAGCTGCGGTTATGCTGTCTACTGAACGAACTGTTCTAATGACATTTTGGTGTTCATTATTGAACTAGAAAAGCTAGTTATCTCATGTTATGCCAAATAAATGTTGGGGACATGTTGTGATGTCCGACTAAGCTTGGAAGGGGGTGAAACCATTTATTAGAATAAAAGATTTAGGAAAATATTAAAACATTTTTAATAAAAAATATTCTCATAGATGCCGAACAGCAGTGACTAAATAGCCGAATGCCGCTCTGCTCGGTCCCTCTGTGGTACCGAGTGGTACCGAGCAGAATAGAAAAATAGTTTAAAAAAATTACAAAACGATTGTGCGGAGCTAGCAGTGACAGCTAGCTCTGCCCAACTGTTTTCTATTGGCCGGGCGGTTTTGCTGCCGTAAAAAAAAAAAAAAAGAACACACCATAGGAATGCATAGCTAGATTCCTATTGGTTATTTCACTTTGCAATCGCCAATAGCAAACTAGCTATTGCACCCGCCCTCTGCTGCTGTCAATCACCAGGGGGGGACCTGATGGAGAACTGCAGGTCCCCCTCTGCTGATTGATAGCAGCAGTGGGCGGGTGCAATAGCTTGTTTGTTATTGGCTATTGCAAATTGAACTAGCCAATAGGATATGCCAATCCAGATATGCATTCCTATGGTGATTTCTTTTTTCTTATCTTCTGGTGGCAGCCAACAGCTCTGATGTCAGAAGAAAATAAATAAATCAATAAACCGAGCAGGGAAAGGTTTACCCTGCTCGATCGAGCAGAGTGAACCTTTCTAGGAGAAAGTGTTTCTCTCCCGGGCGGCCGGGAGCCTATTAGACTCCCAGAGCATCCGGGGGATGAATGACAGATGGCGTTCCTGGTTACCTGGTAACTAGGAATGCCATCTGTCATTACACACTGAGAACATGGAGAGGCCGCTGTGATATCATAAGTAGCCCAGCCAGGTTCTCAGTGTATAGTGACAGCGTCCCTGGTTACTTGGTAACCAGGGACGCTGATCTCTCTGCAAGTGGCCGGAGCCAGCCGTAAGATGACGGCTGGCTGCGCCCAGCTGTCAGAAGCAGGCTGTCGGCCGAACAATGGCCGGCCGCTCGGCCAGCTTCTGCTTTCACCTCGGCTCAGTCGAGCCTGAAGCATATGCTTTCGGCTCGACTGTGCCGCTCGGCCGACTTTGGGAGCTGTATGGGCTATAGTGAATAGCCCGTACAGGAGCCCTTTGGTTTTACTGAACCTAAGGGGTCCTGGGGCTGAAGCTAGCCGAAGGATCAGCCGAAGCTACGGCTAGATCCTTCAGCAGCTTAGTGAATAGACCCCATAGAGGCCGAATGGCAGTGAGTGACTAGCTGAATGCTACCCAGCTGGCAGATGCGAGGCTTTCGGCCTGCCAAAGGCTGGCCATTCACCCTGCTTCGGCTCAGTGTCAGTCACGCTCTTGAGTGTTGTTCATTGAGCACAAATATGTAGACATCAGATGGAATAATTTGTATGAATATATCTGCATGTTATAAAAATTATGTAAAATATATTTGTTTTGTATTAAGTTGTGGTATCAGAAATAAAGGCAATGTTGTTGGATAAAAACTGCAGTTGGGTTGGGTTGTTTTGAAAATGTTATAGGTTGGTGAAGAGGGCCCCCAGATCTAACATTTTTGAGGGTGCCCCAAGGTCCCAGACCACATCTGCCTGCATGAATTGGTGATTTGTATCTGTCTTGATAAACAGCAGAAGAAATAGAGCACAAGCACAGGTGCCACCTTATTGCTGTCTTTATTAGGGCTTGCTCACACCAGCAGCTGTCCTCAACTGCTGATGAATTTAATTTCACTTAAATTTCTGCAAAATTTGTAATTTTGCCAATTTGAAGAGATGCATTAGACTCAATAGGGAAGGCATAATTATGGTGGTTAAATGTGGGTGTTTTTGAATGTTTTTAAAGGTTTAAAATGGCATCTTGGATGGTGTTTGTGGGTTCTGAGGGACTTTAGCTTTGTGGGGGGTAAAGGAATATAAACAGACAGTGCTCAATTAGTTTGTCTTTTTCTTTATTTTCTGGCGTATATCCTTGTTATTTGATGCTTTTCAACATATAATAATAAACTTTATGTTATGTCATTTTTTTTCATTATTGCATGCGTAATCATGATCAAAGAAATTAGAGGGCAATTTTTATGAAATGTTAATTACCGCAAAACCACTAATTCTTTCAACAAAATTAGGTTTGGTAGAACATACTGCTTATCCCTCATAAATACAACTGTGCATATTCCTTTCATGGTGGTGTAATCACATATAATATGTCTACTGATGTTCAGTGGTATTAGAAAAAGCACTTCAAAAATGTGGTCTAATTCAGGGTGAGAGTTGCCTTGTTAATAAAGGTGGAAGTACAGAACACCCCTATTGTTCACCAATAGCACAGTGCTTTAGAAATTGTGATAATATGCTATATCTAAGGTTAAGTGAACCCAGAAAAGTTAAGTTGACAGGAGGTTTGGCAAAGGAGTGAAGTTACAGAACAATGTAAAATTTCAGAACAGTAACAGTTAACCCTTTAAAAATCCACCCATTACATGTTTTTAGATCTGTGGTTCCTTTTTGCAGAGGCTTATCCGGACATCCAAGAGTTCCAAATCGCCCCTTTACAGGCGTTTAGGCGTAATAAAAGCTTATGGGGTTGCTTGTCCATTCTGTAAAGAAGATTTCAATACACACTGTAGCACCCACATTTTTGGGTGGTAGATGTGCAGGATCATTTCCTTGTCTTTCCTGTTCTCAATGTGCATTGAGTGATGTTTGTTACTCGTGTACCTAATGAAGGGCAGGAGATGCTCAAAACTGTTGTACATCGTGTAAGCTTTTGTACCAAGAAATAAATAAAACTGATCATGCAATATTCCTGTGCAGAGACTGTTTTGGACTCAATATATACATCAGGTAAAAAGGGCAGTGGAGGATTCAAACAAAGGATTCGGGTATACATTCTTGGGTGACGCACTAGGCCAGTACACCCAATGTATTCCCTCATACTTGCATCTGAGCAGATCCAGGAATCATTCACAACTAAGTCATCTTCCCTCCGGGGCCCAGATAAGCTCTCTCATGGGGAGAATTCATTTATTCTGCAGGAGGCAATCCTAACTGATTAGCTAGTACTTTATGTTTGATTGTTAGCTGACTGCTTACCCCAAATAAACATATGGCCATGAGACCGCTCACATCTTATTTTAATGTACTAAACCTTTTTATGAATAGTCACCATACTCACACACATTTCCTTCTCTTCACATACAAGTCATTTAATGTGGTGCTGGTGAGAAAGGAATCACAACATAAACTTATAGAAGGGATGAGCTTTACTGGGAGATTCATCAATATCCAAATAAAACACATTCTTTTTTATAAAAAATTGTTTCCTGGGCTGACTCATAAGTGCACTTCCCCATAACAGAATCTCTCACATACTATGTTAGTGATGTATTTCCCAAGAGTCAGAATTTACTCTGGGGGTAGCATTAAAACAAGGTGGACTAGTATAAAAAATTTTGAACACAAATGCTGTATTTGCAGAAAAAGTGCCATATTTTAGTAAAAAGGCAAGCACACTTGCTGAATTGAAATAAACCTGCTGAATGTACACAGAGGAAGAGAGAGGTATCATAGTGACACTCTAATCATGGAAACATTTTTGTTCTCAAAGTTCATTTATGGCTGTTTATCAGTTTGGTGTATTTCAGTATAATACAGCAACAAAGGATACAAATTATTGGTAAAAAGTTTAGTAAGTGGCAGACTGAAAAAAAGTCAAACTGACACATTTCCCTGGTGTACATTACCACTGAAAATGCCTTATAAATAGCACAAACAAAAAATACATTATAGAAGAAAGAGTTCACTGGCAAAGTGGCAAACTCAGCTACTCGATCCTTTATAATTGACCCCTGCACCAATATTTTTACTGCCACTTATTACAAAATTAAAGAATACATGTAGTGCCTTGGCCATTTGTCCTTTCTACAACCAATTTCCCTGGAACTAATACATTTACAATTGTACCATTTGTAGATATCCTACATATTTATTTTATAGACATATTTTTTGAGGTAAAGGCAATCATATATTTAAAATTATTATAAAAGATCATTTAGATTTTAAATCTAATATTATTACATATAATTGAAAAGAAACATAAGCATGTAAGCATTTTAAAAAAGAATTGGGTTCCGTGCTGGGTCATACAAGTAGTACTCCTAAGAATGATATCCTAATAGGTTGGACTTGATGGACTAATGTCTTTATTCAACCTCAAATACTATGTCACTATGTGAATTATAAGTATTTCACAACTGTGAAATATGTTATACTAAACCTCTTTAAATCTCTTGTTTTTTTCATGGTAAGATCTTGAGAAGCTGTGTTATAAAGTTAAAAGTAATAATTATGTTTGGAAAATTATATTGACATTATGCATTGATCTTTCTGGCCAGGAAGAGTGTGACAGTATTCTTACAAACAGTTCACAAGCCTGGGGGGTACACAGAAGCAATCTCACATTTATATATCTAATTTCTCAACAAATGTGCAACTATAATCTCTCTACATTTCATACTGGCAGCTATTCAAACCTCAGGCAACCTGTTAAACATGTCATTAAGAGGAAGAAACATTCAGTTCGGAAAAAGCATACTTGAAGTGGGAAAATTAACAATATTTTATTTGATGTTTGTATTTTCAATATTTTATTTTGTACTTTTCATAGCAATTTACTGAATTTGAATACTTTGTTCTCGACCTACACTCTGTAACAGTATGATGATCTTAGATCCCTTTGCATAAGAGGAAGTTCAGATGTCACAGCAAAAGAAAACAATATTGGATTGCATGTTCACATAGCTCAAATCTAAGAAATCCCCTTACAAACTGTAGAAAAGCTAGCCGCATACCAGATTCCACAGGGATAATTTATTGAAACTGAGTTTCTGATTGGGTGAAATGTGTCACCTTGGGCAGGACACCAGTTTCAATAAACTATCCCAGCTGGTGTGCGGCCAGCTTTTCTTCTATTTGTATGGACTCATATTGAAGTGAGGATGTGCTCCCAGTTGCAAGCACCTGGCTCATTCCTTTTTTGAGCCATGGAGAAGCTGTGGTTCATTTGTGTGTTCTAAGAAATTGCCATATACTCCAATGTTTCAAAGGCTGATTGAATGGCTAGGCGCTAGGGAGTAGACATGTGCACCAGCAAAAAATTTGTTTAGTTTCATTTCGTTTCGATTCGGATTTTGCTTTATTTGGTTTTTCAGAATTCTGGTTTGAAAGTCAATTCGTTTCGGGATTCGGACAAAATTCGTTAGCGGAAATCCGTATTCGTTTCATTTTCATTTCGTTCGTTCGTTGCAGCAAAGTGACATCTAAGAGGGAAAAACGTTTTTTTTTTCTCAAATGTCACTTAGCTGCAACGAAATTTCGTCCAAAAAAACAAATTTTGTCCAAAAAACGAAAGTTCGTCCAAAAAAACGAATCGGAAATTCTGATCCGTTTGCATTTGTTATAACTGTAATTCGGATACATCTGAATCTCCGAATTTCATCCCAATTTCGATTCGGAACGAATCGCACATGTCTACTAAGGAGTCTGTCCAGTACTCTATGAATCTAAGTTCACAAAAAATTACATTTTGTACTGTATTATCTATTGACTAATGAACAAAGTTTGGGATATACAGTAGCTGATACCCTTTATTGGCAACTTGAGTTATTAAAAACACATGTTTTTTGGACCAATTAGATCCATTCTTCAGGTTTGATACAATTATAAATGTATACAACTTTAAATTGTATAAAGTCTGAATAAGAGGACAAATGGGGCCAAAATTATGGAACTTAAATGACTTAAGTTATACATTTCAATAACTTGAATAACTCATACCCCAGCATAGAGCTAAGGAAGCTTAAGGGTATCACTTGAATTCTTTCCATGGTTCACACACCTACTTCTTTTACTGATTTTCAATTGCCTTGGAAGCTTATACAGTTTACGACAGGAATAAAGTAAAAATATAACAATGCGGTATGCAATAGATGAGTTGAATGCAGTAGGCCTATTTTCTTGATGCCAATAGTAAGAGTGAGAGTAAGCAAGATTAACTTTTTTTCAAATTCTGACCAGGGTCATGCGACCCAAGGGAAACCATAATATCATAGACTATGGTATGAAATCATAAGCTAAATATTTGAAAGAGACCTATGGGCCGGATGTTTATAATAAATTTACACTACCTTGTAGCAGTTCACATTCAAATGGATTTGTTTAGTAATGTAAAAGACATTTTGCTACTAATCCAAGTCGTTTCCTTAGCTCTAGTGAGTGTTGGGATCATACCTCAGCATAGAGCTAAGGCAGTTACTTGGATGTAGCAAAATATATATATTATATAACATGTTCAACTTATTGTGAAACATTTTTAACAGGTATACTATGACCTGTTTAAATGAGTCTTCAGAGGCATTCATTTACATTCCATTCTTCTTTGGTGGTCATGTGCTATAGGCTATGATTAAAAGTTTTTCTATGTAGGGAAAGGGCTGCTATTGCTTTGATTTATAAGAACCATTTAAACATGTTTGCTTCCATGGAAAAGGAAGAAGATCCTTTTTTCCAGCTTACCCAGGTAGACTTTAGACTTTAAAATACCCTAAGAAGACCTCAACAAGTAAAGAGGAGCCTGACACCTATTTCTGCTTTACATTTCTTAAAAATGCCCCTAATATCCTCTCCACAGCTTCTTATGTGTCCAAAGTCTTACACAGATACATAGTTAACTAAGGCACATTTATCTAATTCAGTTATAAGTATAAATATAATAGCTCAACAAATAAAAAATAAAGGACTCTAAATTCTCAGAACCCATAACTTCAAGTTGATCCAGAGGAAGGCAAAATAACATTTTAGTGAATAATCCAATTAGTTCTAATTAGGAAAAATACTTTTGACCCATAAAGGCAATTGGATTTAGAAAATGTACTAAATCTGCTGAATATCCCACATTTCCAGAACTCTTTTTTTCCATTCACAATGAATTTTCTAATTCTCCTTGTGATAACATTAAAGTGAACTACTTTCAGCTGAGACCATTAAAATTCTGTCTCATTCTCTGAGTCTCTCCCATGCTTAGGTCTCTCCTCAATTACAGGTTGTCATTAACAAGGATGCGCAAAACCTTCTTCATTATTGATTGCCCCCCCCTAGACTACCTTTGCAGAGGTATTTAAAAAAAGAACCATATGTAAGCAATGAACACTGAGTGTAAATGAACTAGGCATATGCAGTTGATGTATATGAAAACAGAAACTTAATTTTTTGTTAGTTTTCCTCTTCATATTCTCATGGAAATACCTCTGCATCTTGCAAACTCCCAATCATTAGTCTTCAAAGTTGTCGTCCCCCCAGACAGTGTGTTGTGTGCAATGGCAGGGCTGTTGTTCACTGATCATGTTACAATGAATAACAGGTAGGGGAGAGCTGTTTAAATTATCATCTGAGCCCGGGGTCTGACTGAATTTCCTGTGGAGAAAATGTTGAACTTCTAGGCTTCAAGCCTAGTAAAACCTTCATAACAAAATTAAGAAAGCCTGCAATGTCAGTCATGAAAATGTGCCAATGTATACATCATTACTGCACATCTTCATTACCACAAAAAAAATGCAAATCTCTTACAAAGGTGGAAATAGACTTTAAGCAACCATTTGGAATTCATCATGTACTGGTCTATCAGAACAGTTTAAAGGAACAAGTTCAGCAGTAAATTGGAAAGGAACAATGCAAAAATCACCAGGCAGCGCTTCAGTCTATTCTCTTTGATAATTTGTTCCTGTGGATTTGTATTTAAGTTCATGGTGACAAACCTTGCCCCTTGTTCTGGTTTTGATCCATACTAGGGAAACTATGTGGATGAAATGTATTCTTCACTATGTACAGTATGTGTATGTTGTCCAAAACATAATGGGAGGTTAAATTGCTTCCATCTAAACTGGCTCTGTAGATTTTGTGAATAAAATGTGCATGATTTGTAGAACTTGGGGCTCTTGTATTGGAGAGGGACTGATGTGAATATGACAGGGTTCTATGTAAAACAATGTGGAATATGTTGGTGTTATATCTAAGTAGAAATTGATAAAATAGATAGGTAGCTCACACTAACAATATAAAACTATCAACAGTATATACAGCATGAGATATGTTCTTTAAAATTATTTGTTATCATGTTTTTTCCACCATGTACAAATTTATATCCACAACATAATTGTAAACAAATTAGTATTTTAGGCTACAGGGAGAGATATGTTGTACAAATCATTTATGAATATATGAAAACCCACATCCTTGCTCTAGGGCTGATAAATAAAGCACGTGTCAATCTCCTGGATAAAAATATATTTTATTTCAACATGATCAGAAGGAAACCAGAAGCATATAGGAAAGTTGATAGAAAGTACATGAATAATGACACTGGGTGATAACTGACTGTGACAGATAAGCCTGTTAATCTACAGAATAGTGAATTGTGCATTATAAGGGAGAGCTTTTACTGCAGTAAGGAAAGGAAAAAAACCTCCAAAATAATTGGATTTTGCTTTTCTGAGGTTCTTGGAACAGGGGCACTTTTTTTCAAGCTCAATAATTGCTTGGTAGTTATCTTGGATGAATGGTAACCAAGTGAAAACTTGTGTGTGTCATCACTGCTTTTGTTAACGCAGCTAAATAGAAAGCACAGGTGTTAAAATCATTTTATTATTTCACGTAGGATACACATCTAATGGTTCAGTCTCAGTAAGCTGGCAACATTAGAAATAGCAGCAATCCAACTGTTTTTTTAAAATGAAAAACCAAATGCTTAAAGTTTAAAAGGGAAAAAAGTAGAATATAGTTGAAATTTCTAAAATGTAAAATGTTTTAATATTTTGAAATTAAATATAGGGAATATGCCTTAAAAGTGTAAAGTGAAAGTAGAAAAAGTATACAAAATATAAATAATAATACAATAATAAATAAAAAAAATTGAGATCAAATATATCAGATAACAAGTGTTTATTGTGCTGCTGTGTTAAGCTAGTAAATAGTTGTATATGGCAGTTTTATGTTGTTATTGGTCACTTAATGAAAAGTTCTTTGTTCATCCAACACACACAGACTTCTTTTCTACAAAAGTAGCTCCAGGGTTTTCTTTGACATGACACTGTTCTCAAAATGAGAAAACAGGAATTGTGAAAATTCCTAGTATATCCATATGATTTTAGGATTTTTTTTTACTTTTTCAGTCAGTCATCAAGGAGCCAACTCTTTTCATTAGATAAAATTGTACTGAAGAAGAAAAACTACCTCCACGTTCTCAAACCTTAACACATGGAACCCACAATCTTTATAGCAGCTTCAATACTCCAAGTAAAATCTAATGCTTTTTAGATTCCACAATGGCAAATAAGCTTCTAATTAATTTTTTTTTTAAATGTCAACCTTCTACCACTGCCATAACATCATCTTCATATATGTAAACATGTCCCATTTTTCTGAAAAAGATTAAATGATAATATATCAATAATCATGAGAATAAAGAAACATGCCTATAATATGTGCATCAATATTTAGCATTCTTATGTAAAATAAATACAATTTGTCAGTGTATCTTTTAATGTGTATTGTACTTCTCATCATTGCATGGAAAAATTTCAATAATGTTATCTCTTTATAAAAACTAGAGCAAAAGACCTATTTTTGAACAAGAAAAATGTTGAAGGAATGTTGAGAATTGCTATGTGTGCATGGGAAAATAAAATCAAAAGTGTAACGTAAAATAATATTTTTTTCTGGCTATTGTCTATAGCTGCCTACATTTTGTGATCATAAGAAAAAAAATACATATTTTTATTTTGCCAAAATTATAAACAGCATACACAAACAAAACTCTGAAACTCTCACTAGGGTCCTGTTATTCTGACATTAAGAACTTCCTTTATAATACAGTACTTACTATAAATAAATATATATATATA